>NW_022439120.1:0-10600 GCF_009761245.1 Sapajus apella
GGGTCGGGACTCCTGGGTCCGAGGGAGGAGGGTTGGGGGCCTAGACTCTTGGGTCTGAGAGAGGAGAGGCTTTGGCTGGGACTCGTGGGAGCAGAGAGAGTTAGTTGCTGGGGGCCTTTTCTGCAAAAGGAAGGGAATATTCGTCTCAGTGTTTCAGTCTTTGAAGATGTTGCAATAGATGGCCAGAGGTCCAGGACCCCTGGAGGCCAGAGGGTGGCTGGTCAGACACTCAAGTCCCCCAAGAGCCTATAAGGGGAGAGGCAGCCCCAAGTAGGGTGAAGGGAGGGTGGAGGAAAGACAAAGTTTTAGGAGGCGGCAGCCCTTTGGTCCTTATCTAGCCTCTAACATTTACCTAATGCCTTAGATGCAAAGGGCAGAAGAAACTGGCTGGGGTGGGGATGGGAAATGGGAAACAAACCTCTTTCCCACCTGCCTCCCCCATCCCACCCCCAACCCAGTCTCCACTGTCAACAAGCCCAAGTTCTCCCCACATCTACATGCCGATTAGTCAGGGAAATCGTGTCAGGGTAGGCTTACAGTGGCCTGGACTCCTAGGTACCAGGGGAGGAGGGGCTGGGTCCTGGACTCCTGAGTCTTGAGGAGAAGGGGGCTTGGAATATCTTTGGGGCAGAGGGGCTAACTCTGAAGATCCTGGCGAGTCGGGAAGGGGAAGGTGGGGTCAGGACAGGTCTCAGCAGGCCCCTGTCACATTCCAGCCCTGGTCAGGCCAGTGATCAGGGCAGATGAAGGACAAGGGTTGGAATAAGTGGCTTGAGGGGAGAACAGACTTGCTCAACAGGAAAGGAGGGGCTGGAGACCTCTCTGGGGGAAGGGTTGTGGAACTGGGCTGGTCGGGCCAGCAGTGGACACTGATTTGAAGGTCGGGTAGATTCCTGAGGGTCTGATGCTCTGACTTGGATCTGGAGGGTGTGGTGGGCAGCTCTGGAGTGACCAGGAGCCACATGGAGGGTCAGGCAGCAGCTTCCTCTGGCTGGCGGCGGGCACTGAGGGGGTGGGGCCACTAAATCCCATGCCAACAGGAAGCGTGGCCGGGGCCTGCCCTCCGCTCCCATGCCGAATCACCACGCCCGGCAGCTGAGGTGGGAACACGATGACCCTGGCAGATGGGAAGAGACGGGGGTCCTTCCTACCCCACCTCCCCCTCTGCTTTCTCACCCCTAACTTCTCCCTGTCCTCCACCATGGCCAGGTCACCGTCTCTATCAGTGGGACCCTGGGAAAGCTGTTGCAACTCTCTGAACCTCAACCTCCCCATCTGTAAATTGGGGTGAGGGTTAAAATACATGACCCTAAGGGTCATCCTCTACCCTTTTTAATGTTTTTTTTTTTTTTTTGTAGAGGTGGGATCTTGCTTTGTTGTCTAGGCTGGTCTTAAACTCCTGGACTCAAGCAATCCTCCTGCCCTAAAGTGCTGGGATTACAGGCCTGAGCCACAGCTCCTCAGTCCCTGTTTGAGGGATCTGTTAGTAACATCCACATCCCCTTCCCACCTCCATCTCAATCTAATGAACTCATTTCTGCAAAGGACCCAGACACCTGCTCCCCAGGGGGAGGGGCTGGCAGAGAGGCAGGTACCAAGCCCTAGGGAGTCCAAGGGAACCAGATAGAGAGATCCAAACGCACCAGGTGGGGTGGGGGAGGGGGGATGGGAAGAGGTACGGAGAGAGACAGAGACACAGAGATACATGGAGAGAAAAAGAGAGATGGAGACAAAGATGCAGAAAGAGACAGAGAGGTATAGCTAAAGAGAGACAAAGGGCTGTGAAGCTGCTGAGAAATCCACTAGTGAGAGATACACACAGGGCGTTAGAAAAGCCAAGAGAAACAGAGACCCTCAAAACACATGGAGAGACAGAAACAACCATCCCTAGAGACAGGGAAATTCAGAGACCAAAGTATAGGCCCAAGTGCGGACAGGTCCAGGATTTGGGGGAAGAGGAGTTGGAAAGGTAGAGGGGACCGCCAGAGAAGCGAATTGCAGTGTGGGGAGGGGGCTTGTGTTTAGTGGTGTGGGGGGTTGAGACAGACTGAAGAAGGAGGCAGGGAACCAGGGAGCCATAGATGGTGGGGGAGGGCTGGTGACAACACCACCATTGTTCAGGTCGGAGGTAGGGGAACAGGCCCCTGGGGCAGGAAACTGGCCCTCTTCCCCTGCTCAGAGGCGGGGCACTGGCCCAGCCCGGGGAGCTGGCAGCCCTTTTAGGAGAAACAGGTGCAGTGCTCTGTAAGGACACCCAGGTGGTCCCCATCCCCCTGCAAATAACCCGCCAGGCTGGGGCCAACCCCTCTTAGGAAATCCAACAGCCCCAGTCCCCTCTAAATCCCTCTCTCCAGGATCCTAGATTCCTCCAAGGTTGTGCCACACAAAGAAGTGGGGGTGGGGGGGAAGCAACAACAATCTCTCTGTGGTTTCTGGAAGCCCTGTGCTTCCGGCCAGATCTGCCCTGGGCTTAGAGCCAGAAGAGAGGGGTGGGGTGGGGGCGGCAAGGTTCAGGGGCAGAACTGAGGGGGCTGTCCCAGAGCTGAGGCTTGGTGCTCAGACCTTGCTCTCTGGATGAGGGCAGGGAAGGGTGTGATTCAGTCCTTGAGGACTGAATGGTAGTTTCTGTGTTCTTCCAGATTTGGGGTTGGGGATGATTGAAGTTGGTTTCTAGGGCAACACCAGCTGGGTAGGAAGGGAAGGGGAGGGGGCACTCTCTAGAGGCTAGATGTCTTTTTCTAGACACCCCTCACACACACACAGCTGAAGAAGTAGTTTTGATGGGGAATGGGACAGGAATAAGAAGGAATGTGAGTTTCAAGGTCCTCCTTCATGGGTATGGGTCTCGGGAGAAGAGCTGAGGAAGAGGGTAGACACCAGCATCTGGACAGCGTTGTCCTGTTGGAGAGAAAGAGAGCATTCCCGGAGATTAGATGATGGTGGGTTTTTTGTCTGTTTGCTTATTTCGAGATGGAGATTCGCTCTGTTGCCCAGGCTGGAGTGCAGTGGTGCCATCTCTCAGCTCACCGAAAACTCCACCTCCCAGGTTCAAGCGATTCTGATTCCTCAGCCTCCCAAGTGGCTGGGATTAAACACCCGGCTAACTTTTGTACTTTTAGTAGAGATGGGGTTTCATCATGTTGGCCAGGGCAGGTTGGAAACTCCTGACCTTAGGTGATCCACCTGCCTCGGCCTCCCATAGTGCTGGGATTACAGGTGTGAGCCGCCACTGTGGGCCCAGATGATGGTTTTGAGACTTCCTCAGAACCGACACATCAAGAGGGACTGGACTGCAGGGGAGCTTGGCTAGGAAAACTGGGAATCAAGAAAAAAATGGTGGTTTTGAAGGAAAGAAAAGGGGACTGGCCAGGCGGAGAGACACCTCTGATCTCACCCCCGTTTCTGTCCCTCCCAACAGTGGGCGCTCTACCTGTTCCTGGTTAAATGCATTATCAGCATTTCCACCTTCTTACTCCTCTGCCTCATCGTGGCCTTCCATGCCAAAGAGGTCCAGGTAGGGCAGGCCCCGCCCCTAAGCCTTGCTCCCCCCAACCCCTGCAGTGTCCTGTCAGCTCACACTTTCCACTCTTCTGCTCCTCCTGATCTGAGTAATGAGGTTCCTCTGCCTCAGATGCTGCATCCACACCCTCACCCACCCAGATGAGCTGAACCAAGAGCAGACAGGCAGAACCTGCCGACCAGCCCTGCTCTTCCCCTGTGGCCCCCGGCCCCCCCTTGCACACTCATGGATGCTGAGAGTGCCCCTGCAGTGCTGATTCTGCCCCCAGGCCTCTGTCCACTGTGCCCCAGGCAACCTCAGCCTCCCAGATCCCTGTGCTCCAACATTCATCCCCAATCCAGTCCCGAAGCAACCTAAGGCCCCAGGGGTGCCCACTCCTTTTTTTTTTTTTTTTGGAGGCAGAGTCTTGCTCTGTTGCCCAGACTGGAGTGCAGTGGCACAATCTCTGCTCACAGCAACCTCTACCTCCTGAGTTAAAGCAATTCTTGTGCCTCAGTCTTGCAAATAGCTGGGACTACAGACACGTGCCACACCGCCCAGCTATTTTTTTATTTTATTTTAGTAGAAACAGGGTTTTACCATGTTGCTTAGGCTGATCTCCAACTACTGAGCTCAGGCAATCTGCCTGCCTTGTCCTCCCAAAGGGCTAGGATTACAGACTTGAGCCACCACACCCGGCTGGGTCCCAGGGGTGCCCACTCCTGATCACCCTATCTCTGTGCCAGAAACCTCCCCATGCCCCAGGCCCAGGAACTCTCCCCATCCATACTCCATCTTGGGTCTCACCCAGATACAACCCATCCCTCATTGCCCAGATCCTGTTACTCCATTCCTTTCCCCCTTGCCCCTCTCCTATCACAACTTTGCATATAGGATGGGGATTATTGGCCATGTGTGGCAATTCTCTGAGCAGTGCCTGGTACATAGAGGTGCTCAGTAAGCAGTGCACATTATCATCTTATCATAGAGCAGTTAAGTGGCCTGTAGCCCAGCGCGCCATTCCCCAGGGGAGGGACCCAGGCCTCAGTTTCCACATTTATAAAATGGGGGCAATAATAACAATCTCACTGGGCTGTAAGCATTTACTGAGCCACAACATGTGACTCAGTAAACGGGGTAGAGTGGTGCGTGGTGTATCCACAGTGCCCAGTACATGCTGACTTTCTTATTGCTTTGTGTGGGTTTTTTTGTTTGTTTATTTTGCGATGGAGCCTCACTCTGTCACCCGGGCTGGAGTGCACTGCCAGGATCTTGGCTCACTGCAACCCCTGCCTCCCAGGTTCAAGTGACTCTCCTACCTCAGACTCCCGAGTAGCTGGGACTACAGGTGTGCGCCACCATGCCCCGATTAGTTTTGTATTTTTCAGTAGAGAAGGGGTTTCACCATGTTGGCCAGGCTGGTCTGGAACTCCTGACCTCAGGTGATCCACCCACCTCAGCCTCCCAAAGTGATGGGATTACAGGTGTGAGCCATCGCCCTCGGTCCATGGCTTTGTTATTGCTGATATTATTATTATCATCACATGTGTCACCTGCAACGGAGTAGGAGCGAGCTCCAGGCATGTGGAATGCAAGCCCCAGGATGCAGGGGTTCTGTTTGGTTCACTGTGTGTCCTTAGCACATAGAACAATGCCAGGTACACAGTCGGCGCTCCCTGAGGCTGGAAGTGGGCCGGACCTAGTGGGGTGGGTGGTGGGGGAAAGGAGGAAAAAGTGGAGAGATGTCTTCCTTAAGTCCTGTCCCGCTCCCTCCCTATCCGTCTCCCTCCCAGCGCTATCTCCCTCGCTCCGGGCCAGTCAGGCACACCCACTTTATCTCAGGGCTCAGGCAGGCTCGAGCTGCCGCCTGACCCGCGCCTGACCTGCGCCTGAACCCTCCCCTCTCGGCCCCTTCCCGGCAGCTGTTCATGACCGACAACGGGCTGCGGGACTGGCGCGTGGCGCTGACCGGGCGGCAGGCGGCGCAGATCCTGCTGGAGCTGGCGGTATGCGGGCTGCACCCGGCGCCTGTGGGGGGCCCGCTGTGCGCGCAGGGTTCAGGGTCGCCGCTGACCTCGCCGCAGCCCTGGCCAGGATTCCTGAGCCAGGGGGAAGCGCTGCTGTCGCTGGCCATGCTGCTGCGCCTCTACCTGGTGCCCCGCGCCGTGCTCCTGCGCAGCGGCGTCCTGCTCAACGCCTCCTACCGCAGCATCGGCGCCCTCAACCAGGTCCGCTTCCGCCACTGGTTCGTGGCCAAGCTTTACATGAACACGCACCCCGGCCGCCTGCTGCTCGGCCTCACGCTCGGCCTCTGGCTGACCACCGCCTGGGTGCTGTCCGTGGCTGAGAGGTGAGAGTGCTGGAGGCCTAAATGCGCAGGGGAGGGAAGGGGAGCGGAGGGCACCCGGAACCCCGGACAACCACAGCAGCCATCCTGTACCGCCGTGCAGGTTGAGGTCCCCCTAGGACCAAGCAATGGAGAAAGTTCACACTTTGAACCCTTTTCCTCTTGCTGGCTAAAATTTGCCCACACTCCCATCAACTGGCTGAGAGGAACCAACAGACAAGCCCCCAGCCAAAATCTTACACGTGCAGCCTTCAGTCTCTCCAAAGGCACATGCAGACCCTAGAAAGCCGTTCCCTTCCGGCTCCCGGACCTCTACTGCCTCAGGTTTCCAGGCCATCTGTTCTGTCTCCAAACCTGTCTCTGGGACTTGGCTAAAGGGTTGCCTCTGCCTTGGAGGAAAGGGACATATTTTCCAAATTAGCACAGAATGCACTGTAGGTAGGTGCTTTCTGTGACCCTAGGAAGGGGATGATTTGGAGCTGCTCTGGAAAATAATTCCATGCCGGGAGTTGGAACTAGATCCTGGCTGTCAGCTGTATACTATGTAACCCCATGTCAGGCTTCAATTTCTATCCCTTACAGAGAAAGAGGTTGGGAGTGATCTTGGCCAGGGATTGTCAAAGTGTGGTTTCAGGACCAGCAGCATCACCTGGGAACTTGCAAATGAAAATTCTCAGGTCCCTTCCAGACCTACTGAATCATGGGGGGTAGGGCCAGCAATCTGCTTTAGCAAGCCTTCCAGGTGAGTCTATGGCCCACCCAAGGTTGAGAACCTCTGGTCTAGTATATGTGGCAAAGATCCTTGAGGGCAGGAGGAGAATGAGAAGCTCTAGCTTTAGATCTCTCCTCTCTTAGCCTCAGTTTCCACATCTGAAAAATGGGTGTCATGTTCCACCATCTGTAGTCTCCCTTGCAGTTCTTTTTTTTTTTGAGATGGAGTCTCTATCACCCAGGCTAGAGTGCAGTGGCACGATCTCTGCTCACTGCAACCTCTGCCTCCCAGCTTCAAGCGATTCTCATGCCTCAGCCTCCCAAGTGGCTAGGATTACAGGTGTGCACCACCACGCCTGGCTAAGTTTTTTTTTTTTTTTTTTGAGACAGACTTTTTTTGCTGTAGGCTGGAGTGCAATGGCATGATCTCAGCTCACCGCAACTTCTACCTCCCAGGTTCAAGTGATTCTTCTGCCTCAGCCTCCCAAGTAGCTAGGACTACAGGCATGTGCCACCATGCCCAGCTAATTTTTTTGTATTTTTAGTAGAGACAGGGTTTCTTCATGTTGGCCAGGCTGGTCTTGAACTCCCGACCTCAGGTGATCCACCCGCCTCAGCCTCCCAAAGTTCTGGGATTCCAGGCGTGACCCACTGTGACTGTCATTTTTGTATTTTTAGAAGAGACCATGTCACCATGTTCAGCTGGTCTCAAACCCCTGATTTCAAGTGATCCTCCTGCCTCAGCCTCCCAAAGTGCTAGGATTACTGTGCCCGGCCTCTGTCATGATTTTAAACTCCTTCACCTTCCAGGATCTTAGTTTTCCCAAGTGGGAAATTGGTCAGAATAAGGATTAATGAATAATCCCCCCATCATGTTTCTCATCTGAAAAATGGAGAACAGGGAGGAAGTTGAAGTTCAAAACTCCAGGGCACGGCCGGGCACGGTGGCTCACGCCTGTAATCCCAGCACTTTGGGAGGCCGAGGCGGGTGGATCACGAGGTCAAGAGATCGAGACCATCCTGGTCAACATGGTGAAACCCCGTCTCTACTAAAAATACAAAAATTAGCTGGGCATGGTGGCGCGTGCCTGCAGTCCCAGCTACTCAGGAGGCTGAGGCAGGAGAATTGCCTGAACCCAGGAGGTGGAGGCTGCGGTGAGCCGAGATCGCGCCATTGCACTCCAGCCTGGGTAACGAGAGTGAAACTCCGTCTCAAAAAAAAAAAAAAAAATTCCAGGGCAGAAATCCCGAAACTAGAATGAGGTGGGTGGGGTTTGTGAACAGCGCAGATTCCATCTTTGCTCCTAGAAACTCTAACCTGGTGGGCTGGGATGTCTGGGGCCCTCAGATTTGACGCTTTCCCTGCCAATGTTGCTGCAAGGGGCCTGTGGACACAGTTGGACAAATCGCAACATTTCAACCCTTCCATGGCTGGACCTAAATGTCTCCTTCTGTTAAGTGAAAGGAAAGGAAGGCAGAGTCCCACCAAGCCTCTTTAGAGTTCTTTCTGGTCCTGATAGGGCCACTTCTGGACCACACAGCATCTTTGTGGAAATTGGAAAAACACACTCCTTCCTCTGGGTGGATGCAGCTGCCTGTGAGGGTCTGACTGGGTTTTGGCCCCCTCTCGACTCTCCACCCTCAATTGAGTGCTCTGAATGCAGCAACCCAGGTAGCCTAACTGAGACCATACCGGCATGGAGATTGGCTAGACCCAGTCTAACATCCCAGAGTGGCTAAGCAACTTGCCCAGGTCACACAGCAGAAAGCCAGGCAGCCTTTCCAAAGCTCAGAACTGATTGGGCTTTTGTCCAGGTGATTCTTAGGACTGTGGGTGCATATGGGAAGGGGAAGAAAGCAGAGGGGAGGGGATGTCATGGAAACCTCCATGGTAGGGTTTCAGAACTAACCCACCCTTCCACATAGGCAGGCTGTTAATGCCACTGGGCACCTCTCCGACACACTGTGGCTGATCCCCATCACATTCCTGACCATTGGCTATGGTGACGTGGTGCCGGGCACCATGTGGGGCAAGATTGTCTGCCTCTGCACTGGAGTCATGGTGAGTACAACTCTCTTGGGGACCGATCCTTATCCCAAACTGGTCATCCTCGGACCCCAGGAAGCCATGGAGGCAGCCCATGCTCTCACGGACAGCGCCTAAGAAACTTGAGTGTCTGGGGCCCCCACAGGCACGTTCTCTCTTCAAGACCAAGATGCTCACCTGCAATCCCAACCTTGTGGGAGGCCAAGGTGGGAAGATCACTCAAGCCCAAGAGTTTGAGGTTACAGTGAGCTATGATTGTTCTACTGCACTCCAGCCTGGGTGACAGAGTGAGACCCTGTCTCTAAAAAATAAAATAAAAGCCAGGTGCGGTGGCTCACGCCTGTAATCCCAGCACTTTGGGAGGCCGAGGTGGGCGGATCACGAGATTGGGAATTCAAGACCAGCCTTGCCAACATGGTGAAACCCTGTCTCTACTAAAAATACAGAAAATAAGAAAATTAGCCGGGCATGGTGGCGGGTGCCTGTAATCCCAGCTACTTGGGAGGCTGAGGCAGGAGAATTGCTTGAACCCAGGAGGCAGAGGCTGCAGTGAGCCAAGATCATGCCATTGCACTCCAGCCTGGGCAACAAGAGCACGATTCCATCTCAAATAATAATAATCATAAATTAAATTAAAAATCAGACCTAGGAATCCAGCCCCTAAGTCCTTGCTCTCTCTAGAAGCTAGGGCTTCGTCCCTTATCCTCCTCAGGAACCCAGGCTCCTGACTTCGAAGCCCCATTTTCTTTCAGAACCCAGATATCATCTCCCAGCCTCCATCAAGGGGGCAGAGTCCAGTTATCAAGTGCATGCCTATGGGGCCAGGCTACCCAGGTCCAAATTCTGCTTCTGCCACTTCCTGGCTGGGGAGCTCAGGCGAGCCACATGATCTCTCTGAGCCTCACTTTCCTCATCTGTGAAATAGGGATGCTGAGCTAGCGACTCCTCGTGGGCTTGCAGAGATGATTAATGGGTTCAACCATGTAAAGCACTTCCAACAGTGCCCAGCCCACAGGAAGTGCTCAGTAAAAAGGTCTGGGGGTGCCCAGGCATCTAGTCACCCCACAGCAGCTCCTGTGCCCTTAAGGATGAGGCAGAGGCTCTGCAGCCCCTGAGTCAGCCTCTTCCTGAACCCTGACATCTACCTTCTTACCTCCATAGACCCAGTCACTCAGGTCCTCCCGCACAGCCCTGGCCCCCTCTAGAGACCAGAACCTAATGCCTTGACCTTCACCTCCCTACAAGATCTGGTTCCTGCCACCCTCAGGGATCCAAGCCACCAGCTCCTAGCCCAGATGTGGGCCCAGGAAGGGCATATTGATCCCCCCAATCCCTGGGTGCACAAGTGAAGGATGTGGTGACCTCCACTCCCCCAGTGGTGAGTCTTTGGAGCAAGGGAAGAGGGGCAGAGACTCAGTCAGGGACCTGCAGGGCCACTCAGGACCTCCCTCATTAGACAAAAGGAGAAACAGAAACCTAGAGAGATGCTCACAGCCTGCTCCTGGCAGAAAGGCTCCACGGCATGGCTGAGTCATCATAGCTTACTTTTACTGAGCACATACTCTGTGCCAGCCTCTGCCCTAAATACGAAATCCACTGAGTAACCCTGTGAGGCCCTGCCCATTTCACAGATGAGACACTGAAATACAGAGAGATTAAATAAGTTGCTCAGAGCTGGCCTTGGAACCCAGGCAGTCCCCAGTGTTTGTGACTGGAAGTGGTTCTGAGTGATCAAGAGCTGAAACTATAGGGTGTGGGATCCTTCCAAGGAGGACTTATTCTAACGCGGGGACAGGTGAGCAGGTGCTATGAGCAGCTAGGGATTGGCAAGGCCTTGAAGGACCAGGAGCATTGGGAGAAGAAAGGGAGGAGAATGTACAGAGGAAGGTGCTCAGGGAGGGCAGTGTGGATGGAGTCAGGGCTGAATTGTCTGGGTGGGAAGCGTGGAACCTGGAAGGCCCTGGGAGCCAGGCTGAGAAGTTCAGGGCATTGGAAG
>NW_022439121.1:0-10600 GCF_009761245.1 Sapajus apella
GGGTCGGGACTCCTGGGTCCGAGGGAGGAGGGTTGGGGGCCTAGACTCTTGGGTCTGAGAGAGGAGAGGCTTTGGCTGGGACTCGTGGGAGCAGAGAGAGTTAGTTGCTGGGGGCCTTTTCTGCAAAAGGAAGGGAATATTCGTCTCAGTGTTTCAGTCTTTGAAGATGTTGCAATAGATGGCCAGAGGTCCAGGACCCCTGGAGGCCAGAGGGTGGCTGGTCAGACACTCAAGTCCCCCAAGAGCCTATAAGGGGAGAGGCAGCCCCAAGTAGGGTGAAGGGAGGGTGGAGGAAAGACAAAGTTTTAGGAGGCGGCAGCCCTTTGGTCCTTATCTAGCCTCTAACATTTACCTAATGCCTTAGATGCAAAGGGCAGAAGAAACTGGCTGGGGTGGGGATGGGAAATGGGAAACAAACCTCTTTCCCACCTGCCTCCCCCATCCCACCCCCAACCCAGTCTCCACTGTCAACAAGCCCAAGTTCTCCCCACATCTACATGCCGATTAGTCAGGGAAATCGTGTCAGGGTAGGCTTACAGTGGCCTGGACTCCTAGGTACCAGGGGAGGAGGGGCTGGGTCCTGGACTCCTGAGTCTTGAGGAGAAGGGGGCTTGGAATATCTTTGGGGCAGAGGGGCTAACTCTGAAGATCCTGGCGAGTCGGGAAGGGGAAGGTGGGGTCAGGACAGGTCTCAGCAGGCCCCTGTCACATTCCAGCCCTGGTCAGGCCAGTGATCAGGGCAGATGAAGGACAAGGGTTGGAATAAGTGGCTTGAGGGGAGAACAGACTTGCTCAACAGGAAAGGAGGGGCTGGAGACCTCTCTGGGGGAAGGGTTGTGGAACTGGGCTGGTCGGGCCAGCAGTGGACACTGATTTGAAGGTCGGGTAGATTCCTGAGGGTCTGATGCTCTGACTTGGATCTGGAGGGTGTGGTGGGCAGCTCTGGAGTGACCAGGAGCCACATGGAGGGTCAGGCAGCAGCTTCCTCTGGCTGGCGGCGGGCACTGAGGGGGTGGGGCCACTAAATCCCATGCCAACAGGAAGCGTGGCCGGGGCCTGCCCTCCGCTCCCATGCCGAATCACCACGCCCGGCAGCTGAGGTGGGAACACGATGACCCTGGCAGATGGGAAGAGACGGGGGTCCTTCCTACCCCACCTCCCCCTCTGCTTTCTCACCCCTAACTTCTCCCTGTCCTCCACCATGGCCAGGTCACCGTCTCTATCAGTGGGACCCTGGGAAAGCTGTTGCAACTCTCTGAACCTCAACCTCCCCATCTGTAAATTGGGGTGAGGGTTAAAATACATGACCCTAAGGGTCATCCTCTACCCTTTTTAATGTTTTTTTTTTTTTTTTGTAGAGGTGGGATCTTGCTTTGTTGTCTAGGCTGGTCTTAAACTCCTGGACTCAAGCAATCCTCCTGCCCTAAAGTGCTGGGATTACAGGCCTGAGCCACAGCTCCTCAGTCCCTGTTTGAGGGATCTGTTAGTAACATCCACATCCCCTTCCCACCTCCATCTCAATCTAATGAACTCATTTCTGCAAAGGACCCAGACACCTGCTCCCCAGGGGGAGGGGCTGGCAGAGAGGCAGGTACCAAGCCCTAGGGAGTCCAAGGGAACCAGATAGAGAGATCCAAACGCACCAGGTGGGGTGGGGGAGGGGGGATGGGAAGAGGTACGGAGAGAGACAGAGACACAGAGATACATGGAGAGAAAAAGAGAGATGGAGACAAAGATGCAGAAAGAGACAGAGAGGTATAGCTAAAGAGAGACAAAGGGCTGTGAAGCTGCTGAGAAATCCACTAGTGAGAGATACACACAGGGCGTTAGAAAAGCCAAGAGAAACAGAGACCCTCAAAACACATGGAGAGACAGAAACAACCATCCCTAGAGACAGGGAAATTCAGAGACCAAAGTATAGGCCCAAGTGCGGACAGGTCCAGGATTTGGGGGAAGAGGAGTTGGAAAGGTAGAGGGGACCGCCAGAGAAGCGAATTGCAGTGTGGGGAGGGGGCTTGTGTTTAGTGGTGTGGGGGGTTGAGACAGACTGAAGAAGGAGGCAGGGAACCAGGGAGCCATAGATGGTGGGGGAGGGCTGGTGACAACACCACCATTGTTCAGGTCGGAGGTAGGGGAACAGGCCCCTGGGGCAGGAAACTGGCCCTCTTCCCCTGCTCAGAGGCGGGGCACTGGCCCAGCCCGGGGAGCTGGCAGCCCTTTTAGGAGAAACAGGTGCAGTGCTCTGTAAGGACACCCAGGTGGTCCCCATCCCCCTGCAAATAACCCGCCAGGCTGGGGCCAACCCCTCTTAGGAAATCCAACAGCCCCAGTCCCCTCTAAATCCCTCTCTCCAGGATCCTAGATTCCTCCAAGGTTGTGCCACACAAAGAAGTGGGGGTGGGGGGGAAGCAACAACAATCTCTCTGTGGTTTCTGGAAGCCCTGTGCTTCCGGCCAGATCTGCCCTGGGCTTAGAGCCAGAAGAGAGGGGTGGGGTGGGGGCGGCAAGGTTCAGGGGCAGAACTGAGGGGGCTGTCCCAGAGCTGAGGCTTGGTGCTCAGACCTTGCTCTCTGGATGAGGGCAGGGAAGGGTGTGATTCAGTCCTTGAGGACTGAATGGTAGTTTCTGTGTTCTTCCAGATTTGGGGTTGGGGATGATTGAAGTTGGTTTCTAGGGCAACACCAGCTGGGTAGGAAGGGAAGGGGAGGGGGCACTCTCTAGAGGCTAGATGTCTTTTTCTAGACACCCCTCACACACACACAGCTGAAGAAGTAGTTTTGATGGGGAATGGGACAGGAATAAGAAGGAATGTGAGTTTCAAGGTCCTCCTTCATGGGTATGGGTCTCGGGAGAAGAGCTGAGGAAGAGGGTAGACACCAGCATCTGGACAGCGTTGTCCTGTTGGAGAGAAAGAGAGCATTCCCGGAGATTAGATGATGGTGGGTTTTTTGTCTGTTTGCTTATTTCGAGATGGAGATTCGCTCTGTTGCCCAGGCTGGAGTGCAGTGGTGCCATCTCTCAGCTCACCGAAAACTCCACCTCCCAGGTTCAAGCGATTCTGATTCCTCAGCCTCCCAAGTGGCTGGGATTAAACACCCGGCTAACTTTTGTACTTTTAGTAGAGATGGGGTTTCATCATGTTGGCCAGGGCAGGTTGGAAACTCCTGACCTTAGGTGATCCACCTGCCTCGGCCTCCCATAGTGCTGGGATTACAGGTGTGAGCCGCCACTGTGGGCCCAGATGATGGTTTTGAGACTTCCTCAGAACCGACACATCAAGAGGGACTGGACTGCAGGGGAGCTTGGCTAGGAAAACTGGGAATCAAGAAAAAAATGGTGGTTTTGAAGGAAAGAAAAGGGGACTGGCCAGGCGGAGAGACACCTCTGATCTCACCCCCGTTTCTGTCCCTCCCAACAGTGGGCGCTCTACCTGTTCCTGGTTAAATGCATTATCAGCATTTCCACCTTCTTACTCCTCTGCCTCATCGTGGCCTTCCATGCCAAAGAGGTCCAGGTAGGGCAGGCCCCGCCCCTAAGCCTTGCTCCCCCCAACCCCTGCAGTGTCCTGTCAGCTCACACTTTCCACTCTTCTGCTCCTCCTGATCTGAGTAATGAGGTTCCTCTGCCTCAGATGCTGCATCCACACCCTCACCCACCCAGATGAGCTGAACCAAGAGCAGACAGGCAGAACCTGCCGACCAGCCCTGCTCTTCCCCTGTGGCCCCCGGCCCCCCCTTGCACACTCATGGATGCTGAGAGTGCCCCTGCAGTGCTGATTCTGCCCCCAGGCCTCTGTCCACTGTGCCCCAGGCAACCTCAGCCTCCCAGATCCCTGTGCTCCAACATTCATCCCCAATCCAGTCCCGAAGCAACCTAAGGCCCCAGGGGTGCCCACTCCTTTTTTTTTTTTTTTTGGAGGCAGAGTCTTGCTCTGTTGCCCAGACTGGAGTGCAGTGGCACAATCTCTGCTCACAGCAACCTCTACCTCCTGAGTTAAAGCAATTCTTGTGCCTCAGTCTTGCAAATAGCTGGGACTACAGACACGTGCCACACCGCCCAGCTATTTTTTTATTTTATTTTAGTAGAAACAGGGTTTTACCATGTTGCTTAGGCTGATCTCCAACTACTGAGCTCAGGCAATCTGCCTGCCTTGTCCTCCCAAAGGGCTAGGATTACAGACTTGAGCCACCACACCCGGCTGGGTCCCAGGGGTGCCCACTCCTGATCACCCTATCTCTGTGCCAGAAACCTCCCCATGCCCCAGGCCCAGGAACTCTCCCCATCCATACTCCATCTTGGGTCTCACCCAGATACAACCCATCCCTCATTGCCCAGATCCTGTTACTCCATTCCTTTCCCCCTTGCCCCTCTCCTATCACAACTTTGCATATAGGATGGGGATTATTGGCCATGTGTGGCAATTCTCTGAGCAGTGCCTGGTACATAGAGGTGCTCAGTAAGCAGTGCACATTATCATCTTATCATAGAGCAGTTAAGTGGCCTGTAGCCCAGCGCGCCATTCCCCAGGGGAGGGACCCAGGCCTCAGTTTCCACATTTATAAAATGGGGGCAATAATAACAATCTCACTGGGCTGTAAGCATTTACTGAGCCACAACATGTGACTCAGTAAACGGGGTAGAGTGGTGCGTGGTGTATCCACAGTGCCCAGTACATGCTGACTTTCTTATTGCTTTGTGTGGGTTTTTTTGTTTGTTTATTTTGCGATGGAGCCTCACTCTGTCACCCGGGCTGGAGTGCACTGCCAGGATCTTGGCTCACTGCAACCCCTGCCTCCCAGGTTCAAGTGACTCTCCTACCTCAGACTCCCGAGTAGCTGGGACTACAGGTGTGCGCCACCATGCCCCGATTAGTTTTGTATTTTTCAGTAGAGAAGGGGTTTCACCATGTTGGCCAGGCTGGTCTGGAACTCCTGACCTCAGGTGATCCACCCACCTCAGCCTCCCAAAGTGATGGGATTACAGGTGTGAGCCATCGCCCTCGGTCCATGGCTTTGTTATTGCTGATATTATTATTATCATCACATGTGTCACCTGCAACGGAGTAGGAGCGAGCTCCAGGCATGTGGAATGCAAGCCCCAGGATGCAGGGGTTCTGTTTGGTTCACTGTGTGTCCTTAGCACATAGAACAATGCCAGGTACACAGTCGGCGCTCCCTGAGGCTGGAAGTGGGCCGGACCTAGTGGGGTGGGTGGTGGGGGAAAGGAGGAAAAAGTGGAGAGATGTCTTCCTTAAGTCCTGTCCCG
Source organism: Sapajus apella (assembly GCF_009761245.1). NCBI lineage: Eukaryota > Metazoa > Chordata > Mammalia > Primates > Cebidae > Sapajus > Sapajus apella. The sequence continues at coordinate 5,266 of NW_022439121.1, forward strand.
CTCCCTCCCTATCCGTCTCCCTCCCAGCGCTATCTCCCTCGCTCCGGGCCAGTCAGGCACACCCACTTTATCTCAGGGCTCAGGCAGGCTCGAGCTGCCGCCTGACCCGCGCCTGACCTGCGCCTGAACCCTCCCCTCTCGGCCCCTTCCCGGCAGCTGTTCATGACCGACAACGGGCTGCGGGACTGGCGCGTGGCGCTGACCGGGCGGCAGGCGGCGCAGATCCTGCTGGAGCTGGCGGTATGCGGGCTGCACCCGGCGCCTGTGGGGGGCCCGCTGTGCGCGCAGGGTTCAGGGTCGCCGCTGACCTCGCCGCAGCCCTGGCCAGGATTCCTGAGCCAGGGGGAAGCGCTGCTGTCGCTGGCCATGCTGCTGCGCCTCTACCTGGTGCCCCGCGCCGTGCTCCTGCGCAGCGGCGTCCTGCTCAACGCCTCCTACCGCAGCATCGGCGCCCTCAACCAGGTCCGCTTCCGCCACTGGTTCGTGGCCAAGCTTTACATGAACACGCACCCCGGCCGCCTGCTGCTCGGCCTCACGCTCGGCCTCTGGCTGACCACCGCCTGGGTGCTGTCCGTGGCTGAGAGGTGAGAGTGCTGGAGGCCTAAATGCGCAGGGGAGGGAAGGGGAGCGGAGGGCACCCGGAACCCCGGACAACCACAGCAGCCATCCTGTACCGCCGTGCAGGTTGAGGTCCCCCTAGGACCAAGCAATGGAGAAAGTTCACACTTTGAACCCTTTTCCTCTTGCTGGCTAAAATTTGCCCACACTCCCATCAACTGGCTGAGAGGAACCAACAGACAAGCCCCCAGCCAAAATCTTACACGTGCAGCCTTCAGTCTCTCCAAAGGCACATGCAGACCCTAGAAAGCCGTTCCCTTCCGGCTCCCGGACCTCTACTGCCTCAGGTTTCCAGGCCATCTGTTCTGTCTCCAAACCTGTCTCTGGGACTTGGCTAAAGGGTTGCCTCTGCCTTGGAGGAAAGGGACATATTTTCCAAATTAGCACAGAATGCACTGTAGGTAGGTGCTTTCTGTGACCCTAGGAAGGGGATGATTTGGAGCTGCTCTGGAAAATAATTCCATGCCGGGAGTTGGAACTAGATCCTGGCTGTCAGCTGTATACTATGTAACCCCATGTCAGGCTTCAATTTCTATCCCTTACAGAGAAAGAGGTTGGGAGTGATCTTGGCCAGGGATTGTCAAAGTGTGGTTTCAGGACCAGCAGCATCACCTGGGAACTTGCAAATGAAAATTCTCAGGTCCCTTCCAGACCTACTGAATCATGGGGGGTAGGGCCAGCAATCTGCTTTAGCAAGCCTTCCAGGTGAGTCTATGGCCCACCCAAGGTTGAGAACCTCTGGTCTAGTATATGTGGCAAAGATCCTTGAGGGCAGGAGGAGAATGAGAAGCTCTAGCTTTAGATCTCTCCTCTCTTAGCCTCAGTTTCCACATCTGAAAAATGGGTGTCATGTTCCACCATCTGTAGTCTCCCTTGCAGTTCTTTTTTTTTTTGAGATGGAGTCTCTATCACCCAGGCTAGAGTGCAGTGGCACGATCTCTGCTCACTGCAACCTCTGCCTCCCAGCTTCAAGCGATTCTCATGCCTCAGCCTCCCAAGTGGCTAGGATTACAGGTGTGCACCACCACGCCTGGCTAAGTTTTTTTTTTTTTTTTTTGAGACAGACTTTTTTTGCTGTAGGCTGGAGTGCAATGGCATGATCTCAGCTCACCGCAACTTCTACCTCCCAGGTTCAAGTGATTCTTCTGCCTCAGCCTCCCAAGTAGCTAGGACTACAGGCATGTGCCACCATGCCCAGCTAATTTTTTTGTATTTTTAGTAGAGACAGGGTTTCTTCATGTTGGCCAGGCTGGTCTTGAACTCCCGACCTCAGGTGATCCACCCGCCTCAGCCTCCCAAAGTTCTGGGATTCCAGGCGTGACCCACTGTGACTGTCATTTTTGTATTTTTAGAAGAGACCATGTCACCATGTTCAGCTGGTCTCAAACCCCTGATTTCAAGTGATCCTCCTGCCTCAGCCTCCCAAAGTGCTAGGATTACTGTGCCCGGCCTCTGTCATGATTTTAAACTCCTTCACCTTCCAGGATCTTAGTTTTCCCAAGTGGGAAATTGGTCAGAATAAGGATTAATGAATAATCCCCCCATCATGTTTCTCATCTGAAAAATGGAGAACAGGGAGGAAGTTGAAGTTCAAAACTCCAGGGCACGGCCGGGCACGGTGGCTCACGCCTGTAATCCCAGCACTTTGGGAGGCCGAGGCGGGTGGATCACGAGGTCAAGAGATCGAGACCATCCTGGTCAACATGGTGAAACCCCGTCTCTACTAAAAATACAAAAATTAGCTGGGCATGGTGGCGCGTGCCTGCAGTCCCAGCTACTCAGGAGGCTGAGGCAGGAGAATTGCCTGAACCCAGGAGGTGGAGGCTGCGGTGAGCCGAGATCGCGCCATTGCACTCCAGCCTGGGTAACGAGAGTGAAACTCCGTCTCAAAAAAAAAAAAAAAAATTCCAGGGCAGAAATCCCGAAACTAGAATGAGGTGGGTGGGGTTTGTGAACAGCGCAGATTCCATCTTTGCTCCTAGAAACTCTAACCTGGTGGGCTGGGATGTCTGGGGCCCTCAGATTTGACGCTTTCCCTGCCAATGTTGCTGCAAGGGGCCTGTGGACACAGTTGGACAAATCGCAACATTTCAACCCTTCCATGGCTGGACCTAAATGTCTCCTTCTGTTAAGTGAAAGGAAAGGAAGGCAGAGTCCCACCAAGCCTCTTTAGAGTTCTTTCTGGTCCTGATAGGGCCACTTCTGGACCACACAGCATCTTTGTGGAAATTGGAAAAACACACTCCTTCCTCTGGGTGGATGCAGCTGCCTGTGAGGGTCTGACTGGGTTTTGGCCCCCTCTCGACTCTCCACCCTCAATTGAGTGCTCTGAATGCAGCAACCCAGGTAGCCTAACTGAGACCATACCGGCATGGAGATTGGCTAGACCCAGTCTAACATCCCAGAGTGGCTAAGCAACTTGCCCAGGTCACACAGCAGAAAGCCAGGCAGCCTTTCCAAAGCTCAGAACTGATTGGGCTTTTGTCCAGGTGATTCTTAGGACTGTGGGTGCATATGGGAAGGGGAAGAAAGCAGAGGGGAGGGGATGTCATGGAAACCTCCATGGTAGGGTTTCAGAACTAACCCACCCTTCCACATAGGCAGGCTGTTAATGCCACTGGGCACCTCTCCGACACACTGTGGCTGATCCCCATCACATTCCTGACCATTGGCTATGGTGACGTGGTGCCGGGCACCATGTGGGGCAAGATTGTCTGCCTCTGCACTGGAGTCATGGTGAGTACAACTCTCTTGGGGACCGATCCTTATCCCAAACTGGTCATCCTTGGACCCCAGGAAGCCATGGAGGCAGCCCATGCTCTCACGGACAGCGCCTAAGAAACTTGAGTGTCTGGGGCCCCCACAGGCACGTTCTCTCTTCAAGACCAAGATGCTCACCTGCAATCCCAACCTTGTGGGAGGCCAAGGTGGGAAGATCACTCAAGCCCAAGAGTTTGAGGTTACAGTGAGCTATGATTGTTCTACTGCACTCCAGCCTGGGTGACAGAGTGAGACCCTGTCTCTAAAAAATAAAATAAAAGCCAGGTGCGGTGGCTCACGCCTGTAATCCCAGCACTTTGGGAGGCCGAGGTGGGCGGATCACGAGATTGGGAATTCAAGACCAGCCTTGCCAACATGGTGAAACCCTGTCTCTACTAAAAATACAGAAAATAAGAAAATTAGCCGGGCATGGTGGCGGGTGCCTGTAATCCCAGCTACTTGGGAGGCTGAGGCAGGAGAATTGCTTGAACCCAGGAGGCAGAGGCTGCAGTGAGCCAAGATCATGCCATTGCACTCCAGCCTGGGCAACAAGAGCACGATTCCATCTCAAATAATAATAATCATAAATTAAATTAAAAATCAGACCTAGGAATCCAGCCCCTAAGTCCTTGCTCTCTCTAGAAGCTAGGGCTTCGTCCCTTATCCTCCTCAGGAACCCAGGCTCCTGACTTCGAAGCCCCATTTTCTTTCAGAACCCAGATATCATCTCCCAGCCTCCATCAAGGGGGCAGAGTCCAGTTATCAAGTGCATGCCTATGGGGCCAGGCTACCCAGGTCCAAATTCTGCTTCTGCCACTTCCTGGCTGGGGAGCTCAGGCGAGCCACATGATCTCTCTGAGCCTCACTTTCCTCATCTGTGAAATAGGGATGCTGAGCTAGCGACTCCTCGTGGGCTTGCAGAGATGATTAATGGGTTCAACCATGTAAAGCACTTCCAACAGTGCCCAGCCCACAGGAAGTGCTCAGTAAAAAGGTCTGGGGGTGCCCAGGCATCTAGTCACCCCACAGCAGCTCCTGTGCCCTTAAGGATGAGGCAGAGGCTCTGCAGCCCCTGAGTCAGCCTCTTCCTGAACCCTGACATCTACCTTCTTACCTCCATAGACCCAGTCACTCAGGTCCTCCCGCACAGCCCTGGCCCCCTCTAGAGACCAGAACCTAATGCCTTGACCTTCACCTCCCTACAAGATCTGGTTCCTGCCACCCTCAGGGATCCAAGCCACCAGCTCCTAGCCCAGATGTGGGCCCAGGAAGGGCATATTGATCCCCCCAATCCCTGGGTGCACAAGTGAAGGATGTGGTGACCTCCACTCCCCCAGTGGTGAGTCTTTGGAGCAAGGGAAGAGGGGCAGAGACTCAGTCAGGGACCTGCAGGGCCACTCAGGACCTCCCTCATTAGACAAAAGGAGAAACAGAAACCTAGAGAGATGCTCACAGCCTGCTCCTGGCAGAAAGGCTCCACGGCATGGCTGAGTCATCATAGCTTACTTTTACTGAGCACATACTCTGTGCCAGCCTCTGCCCTAAATACGAAATCCACTGAGTAACCCTGTGAGGCCCTGCCCATTTCACAGATGAGACACTGAAATACAGAGAGATTAAATAAGTTGCTCAGAGCTGGCCTTGGAACCCAGGCAGTCCCCAGTGTTTGTGACTGGAAGTGGTTCTGAGTGATCAAGAGCTGAAACTATAGGGTGTGGGATCCTTCCAAGGAGGACTTATTCTAACGCGGGGACAGGTGAGCAGGTGCTATGAGCAGCTAGGGATTGGCAAGGCCTTGAAGGACCAGGAGCATTGGGAGAAGAAAGGGAGGAGAATGTACAGAGGAAGGTGCTCAGGGAGGGCAGTGTGGATGGAGTCAGGGCTGAATTGTCTGGGTGGGAAGCGTGGACCCTGGAAGGCCCTGGGAGCCAGGCTGAGAAGTTCAGGGCATTGGAAG
>NW_022439122.1:0-6143 GCF_009761245.1 Sapajus apella
GTCTCAGTATGTTGCCCTGGCTGGCCCGGAACTCCTGGGCTTAAGTGATCACCCCGCCATGCCTCCCAAAGTGCTGTGATTATAGACTCACACTACCACACCCAGCTAATTTTCATATTTTTTGTAGAGATGGTGTTTCGCTGTGTTGTCTAGGCTGGTCTCAAACTCCTGGGCTCAAGCAAACCTTCCACTTCGGACTCCCAAAGTGCTGGGATTACAGATACATGCTACTGCACCTGGCCTTTCTGAGCAGTGCTCAGAAGCCACCTCCTGACTGGGGAGGGGGTCAGAGTGGCCAGCTGAATGCTGGACCATCAGGGTGAGGGGTGTCTTTTCCTCACCCATTTTCTGTTCTGCCAGGGCAGACTGAAGGAGAAGGTCCTACAGAAGCAGATGTTCCTTTGGGGTGGTGTTAAACATGATGAGATGGTAAGATCTGCTTTCACTTTAAAGGAATATTTCTGGTGCTGCTTGGAAAGAAATGTCAGGGGCAAGAATGCTGCAGGAGGGCTGGCCTGGAGGACAGGGTGGGACTGCAGGGCTGGCTGCCCAGAGGGACAGGAGCCTGCACTTGCATCAGAGCTTCCTGGGAGGGCCCGGCTCTGGGGAGGAGGCCTGAGCAAGGGCTCCCCGCTGGGATGTTTCTGTCTTAGATATGCCTGGTGTTTCTGGGTCCTGTGACCCACATGTGAGCAGCCTGAAGTGCTGGTGTCACAGGGGGAAACTGAGGCAGGGACCCTGTGGGGGCTGCTCAGCAGGGGACAGGCAGTGTCTGTGCCCACTGCTGTCCCACACCTCCATGGCAAACACAAATCCCGCCAGAGAGCCCCCTCCCATCTCCACGGGGCCTCTGGAGTGCCAAGTGTGAGGCCTTCATGGGCAGTGTGGGGTGGGGCCAGGAGCCTGCTGCAGGCTGGCCAGGCCCCAGCCCTCCCAGTCCCACCCTGCACTACCTCCATGCACTTCTCAGGGCCCTCAAGGCTTTTCCTGTGGCTTCTGACAGGTGCAGCCAGTGATGATGGCTTCTCAGCCATTAAGCTCATGGCACTGGGGAGACCCCAGCTTCCGGTAGGGGCTGTAAGCTTTCACCTGTAGAGTCTGGTGCTGGGCGAGTCCTCAGGGAAGCTGTGAGCATCCACTAAAAGTGCAGGTGCCCATGCCTTAGAGGCCTGAGCTTGCCACAGGGGCCATGTGGGGGACTGGGGCGGGCAGGGGGTGTGTGCAGATGGCATTCAGGCCTGCATTTGCAGCTGCAGTTCTCAGACAGGCTGACCAAGTGGAGATGCTTCTTTCACCAAATGGCTGCGGAGCAAGGGCAGGTGAGCCTGGCTGCTACAGACACCAAGCTGGAGGTGGTGGTGCTGCAGGTGGGACAGCCCCCCCTTGTCCTTTCCTGGGGCTTGTGAGGGCATGAGCACTGTGGGGGGCCCACAGTGGGGAATGGCGGGCAGTGGTCTGAGGTAGTTCTGGGAACTCATCCAGGGCATGGGGCTCACTCCAAACTCCTGGGGTTGGCCTGGGGAGGAAGAGGAGGTCTGAGGGACTCTGAGCAGAGAGAGGAGATGTTGGTGGGAGGGCTGGGGAGCCAGTCCGGCAGGGAGTGGGCGTGCATCAGCATCAGAGCGGGAATAGACCTGTCTATGCAGTAGGAAGAAACCAGAAATGGATCTTATTCTATCAATAAATAAAGCCAAAAATAGCACCCAAGGCCAGTGGATTGGGGGAAGGATAAAATGTGAGTGAATGGGGCTGATCCAGGCCTTCTCACTTCTCAAGGAAAGCATCACAAAGGTGGGCATCACATCCAGGGCTGAGATTGAGGACTGGTTCACAGCAGAGACCCTGGGAGTGTCTGGGTGAGAGCAGCCCCCAGGCTGAGAGGATGTGACCATCAGCCATGGTTCCAGCAGAACCCCAGCAGCATCTTCCAGTCCTGGCTGCCCTGCCTGAGAGGGTGGGCCTTGGGGATGACAGTGCTGAAGGAACTCCTTTTCACACAGCAGGAGTTGACGGCCTTAGAGTCCCAGAGACTGGGCCTGGGCTGGGCAGGGTAGACATAGGGCCAGTAGAGACCCCAGAGAGGGCTTCTAGAATTATCTGGGTCTAGAGCAAAGATGGCACTCTCAGCCCTCCCTGGAGCTCAAGCTGGCAGGTGAAGGGTCAGAGCCCCACATCCCATCCTGTGGGCAAGGAATGGGACCAAAGTCACTAGGACCCCCAATTGAAGTGGGAGGTGACAGGGTGGTGCTTCAGTGAGCCATCCCCTCACACACTGTCAGCCTTGCCCACTGTGTCCACCCTGGTTCCCTGGAGCAGTGTCCACCTCTGGCCTGGCTGCCTCTGCTCGGCCTCTCCACAAGCTCAAAACAGCCCTAGGGTACTCAGAGTTTTCATAGCTGCGTAGATGCAGGACTCTTTGTTTTGGTTTTAAATTTTTTAAATGAATGTATTTTCATAAAGACCAGGTCTCACCATGTTGCCTAGGCTGTTTTCAAACTCCTGGGCTCAAGGGATCTGCCCACCATAGCCTCCCAAAGTGCTGGGATTACAAGTTTGAGCCACTGCATGCCACTGGTTTGAAATTTTTAAACAGATAACAACATTTACATTTTTTCTGTCTTAAAAATGCACACCAAGGTGGGTTTTGTGGTGGTTGGTGAACGGACTGGTTTGGGCCTGGATCCTCCACCAGACCCTAGCACCCACAGGTGGGGTCACCCACTCTGCTGATGCACCTCCTCCCACAGCACCGTGTACCTGCAGGACTGGAGCAGCCTCATCGACAGCAGGACCAAGCTCTCCAAGCACCTGATGGTCCCTAACGCACAGGTGACACCTCCGCTCCTCCGTGAGGCCCAGCTCAGCAGGGTGCTGAACTAAGAAGGGAACTCAGCGTGCCCTGAGTGTCTCTTGTTGCCCACCCTGGGAGCATAACATGACCAAGATCACTGCACACTCTGGCCCCACAGAGTCCCTATGGTCCACGGGGAAGAAGACAAACCCACTAATGTCCACATAAGGCATGGTGGGACAGAGACCCATGCAGAGCCTTAAGGTACCACAAGGAGAGGGTATCTGGGGACCTTCCCCAACTCATCTGTCCTTGTGCACCAGGTCACCCCAAACCAGAGGCCTGAGATGGCAACTGTCACTCTGCTTCTCCCTCGTGGTTCTGTGGTTGACAGCACTTGGCTGGGCAGTCCTCCCTTGGGGTCTCCTGGGTAGCGGTGCTCACAGAGTGGTGGGCCTGGGTCCTGGTGGAGGTGCCCATTTACATGTCTGAAAGTTGGTGCTGGCTGTGGCTTGGGCTTTCAACATGGCAGCTGTGTTCTAAAGGCCAGTGTCACCTGAGACATGAGAGCCAGGCAGAAGCTGGGTTACCTTTTCCTGCCTCACCTCAGGAGTCACACGGTGTTTTTCTGCCAAGTCTGTTTGTTAGAAGCAAGTCACCAGGCCAGCCTGTATGCTGGGGGGAGAGGAATGAGACTTCTCTGCCTGTGGGAGTGTGCCCAGGAACTGGCAGACTGCTTGAAAGAACAACCTAAGAAGGGATTGAAAGAACGAACAGAATCACCTTCAGAAGACACTCTGCAGAGGCAGCTTTCCATCAGACATCTAGCCCTGGTTCACTAAGGGCCCAGCCTCAAACTTAGAGCTACTGACCCAGAGCCTTGGGGTGCAACAAGGCCACCAGCTGTTGGAGACATTAGCATAGTGCAGCAAGGGATCTAGAGGTACTGTTTGTGCCCAGTGAGACAAGGCTGTTGGGGCCAGCAAAGGGGTGAGCGGTAGGCCCTGTGCTGCAGGGACCCTGTGGGATGGGTCCCCATGGCCTCTGAGCACCAGCTCCTTGAAGGCCTCATCCTGGAGGGTGCCCTGGTCTCCAGCCATGTGTCAGTGAGTGCTGCACGGCCGTCCTGTCTGCCTGTAGCCAGGGGTTCTTCCTCCTGGGCCCTCTCCCTGATCTGGATGGAACCCTTCTGTTTGATAATTGGGTGATCAGTATTCGTTTCCACAGTGTCACACGGGAGCTGCAGGGGCCCTCCCACAATGGTGGGGCCTCGGTGGGAACTGGGGAGGCTGTTAGAGTACAACTTTGGGGTGCAGGCCTGGACTGAGCCTGAGGCCCACTGGCATTGGCACTGAGCTCCGTCATGGTGCCACCAGGCCCCACGTAGGGCAGTGCACTGGCTGGGTTGGGGTTTGCAGGACATTGTGTTGCCGTGTCACACTGGCCTTCCCTCCCAGCTCTGCATGGGGGTGGTAAGAGGGTTCCTGTGGGCTGGGAACAGTGAGAGAGGTTTAGTCTGGGCCCCGGGGTGGCACTTTCTAGCCTTTGCTGTGGCCTGACTGTGTGCTGCACTCCTAGACAGGATAGTTGAAGCCCCTGCTGTTCCAGTTTACTGAGGAAGAGGAGCTGCAGATGACAAGGATGCTGCAGCAGATGGGTATCCTGACCAATGTGAGCTGCCCTGCTCAGGCAGAGGGCTGGGGCCCTGGGGACCTGGGACTCATGCAGAGGAGGGCACCTGCCTCGAGCAACAGCTGTGCTCCAACTCCCCCTCCCCTTGTGCCTCTCAGAAAGCCACAGAAGTGGATGTGCAGCTACTGGTGGATGCTGAGCAGATCTACTTCCAGCTGGCCATCAGCTGCCTGATGCTAGAGAAGCAGCACAGGTTCAATGTGGAGAGGCCACTCATCTTCAACACTCACCAGTGCTACCTCAAGGTCAGCTCCCACCCAGCCCCTTCCTGCCTAGGGGCTTGGAGACCGGCCACAGGAAGGGCTCCTCTCATCTGAGCTCCATGGTATCTTCCTGGTTCAATGCTAAGCACCTGCCAGGGAGCTGATGGGATGGAGGAGAGAGTGGGCCATGCCCCCGAAGGGCTGTTGGGGTCTTCGGCAGCACAGCTCACCAGGGCGGATCCCAGGGTCCAGGAAAGAGGCCCTTGGGTGGTGGCCACAGCCAGGCCTGAGGAGGAGGTTGAGGCTGGGGTGACTGCCTCGAAGTAGGAAGAAAGGCCACCGCTGATGCCTGCTGCCTGCAGCCCCTCCTCTTCTGAGAACCAGCCAAGAGTATTTAATGTGCAGGAGGAGGACAACAATCTTTATGAGGATCCACTAGATGTGCCCGACACCCCCAACTTGGAAGGCTTCACATGACCGTTTCCTCAAGCTCGTTTTCAGTTCAGTACCCCTCTTTGGGCCCTTCCTGAAATGACTCACCCAGGATGTCGCATGTATTCAGGGAGCCCAGGGGTAATTCAAGGCAGGACCCCCAGCCCAGCCTGAGGACCCCAAGCTTCTTAGGGACGTTAGCAGGTCCAGAGCTCTCAGGGGTGAGCCAGGTGCCTGGAGGACACAGGATGGCATGGGGAGGTGTCCAGGCAGGAGTCCCCAGTACACACCCCTTCCACAGTCAGCCTGGGAGTCTAGAGCATGTGATCGCTACTGATGCCTGGGCTGCCCCCACAGGGCTGTCCACCGGCCACATAGCATGCTGCAGACATCTCCACTGCCATTTCTCCTTGGGGACAGAGGTTGGAGGCCCATCCTCAACCACATCTGCTCCAGATGCCCTGATCTGCACCAACCCAGGCAGCTGCTGCCCAACTCTGGTGACTGCACCTGGGGGCACATGGGCCCAGGAAGGCCCCATCCTGCTGTCGCTTTGGCTTGCCCAGGCTCCCTGCGATTTTGGCCCTAGTCCCACAGGATGCCTATGACAATGTGACCCTGGACATGGAGCTGGCTTGCCATGAAGGCTGGTATTTTGGGGCCAAGCTGGTGCAGGGCGCACACATGGCCCAGGAGTGAGCCCGTGCAGCAGAGATCAGCTATGAGGACCCCATCAACCCCATGTAGAAGGCCACCAACGCCATGTACCTCAGGTTCGCAGCTCTCCCGCACCTCCGTCTTCCCAGGGCGGGGTGCCAAGAAACTGGGACTGAGGAAGGGACTTGGAGAGGCTGCTGGGGCTGACAGTGTCCCACCCTGCTGGAGCCAGAAGCCCCCAGCTGGAGTGGCATCCACGTGTGTCCAGAGGTCAGAACTGATATTTCCTCTGCTTTTGTGTTGTGTATTGCTTTTTTAAAAACATTAAGGTTATTCTTTTATAAATATAAAAAAGCCAATTGAAAAAA
>NW_022439122.1:6153-11193 GCF_009761245.1 Sapajus apella
CCCTCCCAGATTTCACCTTTCCAGGGAGGGGACCCCCAGCACCCTTGGGGGCCTGGGCCGCAGCCTTGCTAGCTCTCGCGTTTCTAGGAGCTGGGCAGGGGCTCCACTCCACAGCAGGGCATGGTGACCTAGATCCAGGGCTTGAGGCACAAGGGGGCTCCCCAAGGAGCTGTGAAGCCACAGGGCCAGGGCTGCAGCCAACAGGACATATCCTGGCACTGCTCGGGGAGCTAACTCATGGCTCTGACGTCATTCAGTGATGTCCACACTTGGCCTTTGTTCATGACACTGCTGCTTTTTCATGGTTTGAAATCGCAGCACATCCCCTTTTGTGCCCTGATCCTCTGCTAATTGTGATAGATGTGTCAGTGATAGGACAGACTCACTTTCTCTACACGCACAGGCCTCATGGCCAGCAGTGCCTAGCACTCAGGAGCTTACCATCAGGACTCCCAGCCTCTGGTTGGACTCTCGATGCTGGTGGACTGACAGTCTGACTAGGGATATCACCATCCAACTCTAAAAGGACAGCCTGCCCTCAGCAGGACTTCCTCCCCCACGACCCCACCCAGGACCTGTCTGTCCTTACTATTTTGCTGTGGCAGTGGCTCGCCCACTGGACACCAATACCATGCTCACAACCCTGCCTGAGAGGGTGGAACCCTGCAGGCTTCAGCTCTGTGCCCCTGCTGTGTGTGGCTGGGGAGCTCTGGGTAGCTGGGGTTACCTCCCCTGGGGAAGTGGTTCTAGACTATGGTGGCTGTTCTGTCCTATGCCGGGCCCAGACCACCACACCACCCACCCTCAAACAACCACAGTCGGCTTTGGCCAAGGAACAAACCAGCCCCAAACGTAGAGGCTGGAACAGTGGCATGTTCTATGGGCCAGGGGCAGGCTGGATCAGCTGGTGCTTCTGCCACTGGCCGTGCCCATGTCCCTCCTACACCTGTGATCAGCTGGCGCCAGTGGGGCCTAATGACCTCATTCACAGCCAGGGCAGTAAAGGAGACTGCGTCCTGGATCCAGTGTCCCATAGGTCACCCCAGGCTTGACCATGTGGTGGACTCTGGCTTCCAGAAGGCCTGGATAGGGCAAGCCTCTGCTTGTGCCACTTTTGCTACCTCCCTGTTGGCCAGAGTGCCTCATGAGGCCAAGGCCAGATGCCAGGTGGAGTGAGCTGCTGCCCTATGCTGGGAGGAGCAGTCACATGGCAGAGGCTGTGCACACCAGCAGGGGAGGGGGCAGCCAGCAGTGGCAGCCTGGCTCTAGGGTTCGTGTCCTCGGGTTGAGAAGGCACAAGCTGGAGATCAGGGCAGTGTGGCAGAGGTGGGTGCCTGCTTTAGCCGGGTGGTCCCAACACCAGAACCCAGCTCAGGGATGTAGGGAAAGGGCTTATGGCTGATGGGTACTCTGGGAGCTTGAGCTGGGGTGGGTTGGGGGAGGAAGTGGGAAGCACAGCACAGGCCCTGCCAGTCACCTGGGTGATGTGTGAGGAGCAGGTGGAACTTGTCCCAGAGTGGGGGCCCCAGTGCTGTGCAGACCAGCTATGTCGGGATACCTGGACATAGGAAGCTGGAGATGAAACTTCAGAACTGTCGCTGCATGGATATTTCAAACCATGAGAATTTTTGTAAAACCCTGTAAGGGGTGGTGTCAGGACAGAGTTGAGGGCTCCCACCCCCTATCTGAGCAGTGTCACATCTGTAATTTAGAATTTTTAATTTCTTTTTTTTTGTATTTTTTTAAATTTTTTTATTTTTATTGCATTTTAGGTTTTGGGGTACATGTGAAGAATTTTTTAGTAGCTACGTTAAAAGATAAAATGAATTTCAGTAATACATTTTAAGTAACCAAATATACAAAATATTACCACTTTAAATTGTATTCAAGTTGCCTTTTGAAAAGCAATGTGGCATTTTTGCATTATTTTACTACAAAATCTCCTAAGTCCTGTGAGTATTTGATACTTGTAACACATCTCAATTCAGAGCAGCCACCTTCCAAGAACTCGGGGGCTGGTGGCAGCCATGTGGGACAGAGAAGCTGTGGGGATAGGGCAGAGGAGTGCGAGGGCAGGGGCCGGAGCCCAGTCAGCCCACAGAACCCCGGAAGGACTTGAGGGAGGGATGGCGGGAGAGCCAAGGAACTTCCCTGCCCCGTGGGGCAAACTGCTGGGTGAGTCAGGGCCTCAGGAAGGGCTGCACTTCCAAGAATGGAGGTGGAGGAGAGGTGGGGGTGGGGCTGGCAGGAAGAGGGCCTTGCTGGCTAAGGGCTGAGCCTCCCCAGGGAGAAGAGCAGGGCAGCCCAGCAGAGTCCTGCTGGGAAGAGGCCTCACTGAGAGAGCCCATACCCCAGCCCCACCTCACAGGGGATGAAGTCTGGAGAGTATAGATGGGGGACCTAGGGTGGCAGGACAGACTCAGAGCTGGGACAGGGACCCTGTACCCCTGTACCAGGGGCAGTGTCCTGGAACTGGCCCTCAGCTCCTGGCTTTACCTGCACAGGATGGAGGAGCTGTGCCTGCATCCCGCTGGCCACCAGGTATACTTTGGCCAGATGCTACGCATGTGTGATGACATCAGTTTCCCGCTGGGTGAGTGGGGCCCTCCCTGGTATGGTGCGGTGGGGTGCTGGGCCTGGGCCTCATGGCGCATCTCCCCAATACAGGCCAGGCCGGCTACGCCGTGTACAAGTATGTGCCATACAGCCTGGTGATGGACGCACTGCCCTACCTATCCCGCCGTGCCGTGGAGAACAGCAGCCTCATGAAGGGTGCCCATTGGGAGTGGCAGCTGCTGTGGCTGGAGCTCTTGTGGCGGTTTCGAATTGGCAGCTTCTTCCATCGCCCCGCCTAGCACCTGAGAGCCCACCCTCAGCCTCCAGGCACCCCAGCTGTGGCCTCCAGGCACCCTCGCCCCTCCACACCGTCACCACAGCTGTAGCCAACCCAATCCTCACACAGATTCACCTTTTTTCACCCCACACTTCAGAGCTACTGGATGTGGGCCAGGTACCTCCCAGTCCCACCCAGGGTGTGGGCTGAACCTGATACCTGCCTGGGAAAGCCACTGGGACTTGTAGGAAACTCTCCTCGGATGTGTGGGCCCAAGCCCCTACCTCCATGACCCACATGTCCTTGGACCTAGAGGATTGTCTGCCTTCTGCCAGGGGCAGCCCACAGAGCTCGAGCCCCTTGGGGAGTAGTGGCCAGGCTGGGGAGGCCTGCCTGGTCAATAAACCACTGTTCCTGCAGCTGAGAGCCCTTGTTCCCACACAGGGTCAGCTCTGGACAGCAAGAGGGAGGGGCTCAGAAGGGTCCCAGAACTCTCAGCCCAGACTCTGGCCTCCAGCATCAACTGTTCCTGGAGGCTAGGCCCCTTGCAGACCTTGCCACCCAGGGTGCTGACTCCACAACTCAGGATCCAGCAGGGCCCCTGGGCTCAGGGCAGCATGGAGGGGACTCATGCAGATGCAGAGGCCAAGCTCCCCAGGTGGGCCTGACACCCCTCCCCCTGGGGCTCCCCCTCAGACTATTCCCTGCCGTCCAGAGTCCTCCACACCGCCCCCCCACCCGCCCACCACCACCACCACCACCACCACCACCACCACCACCACAACCATGACCTGCATCAGGCTCCTCCTAGTGGTTCCCACAGGACACTGACCAGGCTGCGGCAAGTACACACTCAGCCCCCTGCCTTCTCCCAAACTCTCCAGCCCCCAGTCCTACGAAGCAGGCTGGATGTGGTCCTCAGGCCCTGGGGCTTGGGTGGGATCCCCATGCAGATGGTAGTGACAGCATCCTGGGACCAGGGCTGGGGCAGGGAAGGCCTGGAGGCTCCCAGTCTCCATGCAGGGGGAGGGGTGGTGGGCTGGGCACACAGCCCAGGAAGGGACCCCCAGGCAGGGTCCTCTGCTGCAGCAGAGGTGGGGGCCCTACCAGGGCTCTGGTTATGGCAGAACCCACAGCTGTCACACAAACCACATGCAGGCCACACTGAGGCATCTTTATTTCTCTGAGTCACACAGAACTTGGGCCTTGGAGCCTCTTCTGCTTGGGGGCTGCAGCTGCCAAGGGAGTGGCTGAGACCAGAACAAGCACTCAGGTGGGCCCCAGTGCAGGTTGGGATGTGCCCCGCAGAGTGAAAAGGTGTGAGAACCCCCATGCCCAATCTGCCTGGCCCTGAGGCAGACAGTGGCAGACTGCGCCCGCCTCCCTTTTATGAGACCATCCTACCATTTGGCAGAAAGTCCCAGATGAAGGTGGGGACAGGCAGCCAGGGTCCACCTGGCCTCTCCTCAGCAGGGAGACCCCTGCAGGCAGCTGCGAAGGCAGTGGCCAAAGGTCAAGAAGATGTACTCTGCCCAGCCTTCTGCTGTCTGTGGCTATGTTGGGACAGGACTGCCTTCCTTGTCACACTGGGCAGCAGGAGGCTGCCAGCAACCTCCCAGTCCCAGGGATGCCTTCCCTGCCTGGCAGCACCTCTGCTGCAGCTTTCGGATGAACTCCAGCAGGTTCATCTGCAGCATCAGCTCCTGGGATACAGAGGGGCCCTATGAGGGTCAGAGTGACCCAGGCCCCTTTCATCCCAGCCTAGAGGTGCCAGGCAGTGAGCCCATGGGGCGACCATCCTGTGAAGCCGGTCATGGCCTGCCAGGAAGGGGTGGAATCTGAGCCTCTGCCCCCAGCAAGGCCACTCAGAATGGCATGTAGGAGGAGAGCAGAAGAGGGCCATGTGGGCCTGGGGAGGGTGGGCAGTGCCCCATGGTTGGCTGGCTCACCCTCCTGTAGGGAGTGGGCCCAGCCTCTGTGCTAGGAGCAGCACAGAAATCCTTTCTGGAGTCTCAGTTCTTCCACTTCAGCCCTATACTCTAAGCCTGGATTCTCAGACACCAGTGGTGAAACCCCAGATGGAATGGGGTCTTCAGGGCTCAGGGGCACTCGGGCTAGGGCAGGCCCAGGCACTGACCTGCAGGTTGGTGGTCATGTAGAAGCCAGCTACCTCCACCTTCTCCAGTGTGCTCTCCTGGTCAGCCACC
>NW_022439123.1:0-10595 GCF_009761245.1 Sapajus apella
TGAGTCATGCTGCCAGCCAGGGAATCCAGCTCCCAGCCTGGGAGTGCCAAGAGCCAAATGCGCTGCGGAGCATGGGTGATAGTCAGGGTCTCACCTCCTCTGTCGGCAATCCAGTGGTGATCTGGGGTAAAAGCGCGAGAGTCCCATACACACTGTCATCCCACCACACGCCTCACAGGCCAGGCAGGACACCCAGTCCCCTCCCCTCCCTCCCAGGTACCTCATAGATGCCGTCATGTGACTGAAGGCAGGGTCCCTGGCCCCCTCTGACCCTCTGAAGCACTACCGCCAGCCAGCAGGCTCAGGCACCTTGGCCTGTTGCTATCACCCCCTATTCAGCCAAAGGACCACAGTGGCTGCTGGCCCGGCTGAGCTCTGCCCAGAGAGCTCGCCTGCCTCCCCCACCACAGACTCTCCCTCTTCTGCTATTCCCCTCAGGAAGGCCCAGCCTCACCTTTGCGACCTGCAGCCCACCCCCCTCACCGACCAGCTGAGGCTCCCCACTTATAAGTCTATGGCTAGTGGCATCCGGCTGCCTGTCCTCCCTGTCTCCCCCAGGGTCCCTTCAGAGGGTCCTGGGCTTTCTGACCACCCAGAGGGGCCTCAGGCGCTCCCTCCAGCCATCAGCCCTTTTAGCTTCACCCTCCTGGTTCAGGCAGTGTTCCTTCTCTATCAGGCCTGGTGGCTGTTGTGTGGGGCTCCCCAAGGCGAGGGGTGGCCCTGGGCCAGTGGATTGGAAGACAGGGTGTTCAGAGAAGAGGGCAGCCCGAGTGCGGTGAGCATGGGTCTGAACTGTGGGTGCACTGCCTGGGTGCCGTGGGAGAGGCCAGCGTGTTTTGGGTGGGGAGGGCCGCCACAGCCCCCGGGCACTAATTGTGAAGCTCCGGCTCCTTCCTCCTTCTTCCTCCCCTTTCCCTTCCAGCCCCTTTTCCAGGAACCTTGCCACACCTGCACCTGTGCCCTCCCCTGCCCAGCCCTCCCCCAGCTGCTGCAGCTCCCCCTGCTCTGCGCTTGCCTCACCAGCTCTCTCCTTGCTTTTCTCTCTCCCGTTTTCTCTCTGCTTTCTCTGCAACTGCCAGCCGATTGGGTCAGGGAAGTCCATTCCATCCTGAGAGCCCCAGGCCCCCCTACGACCTCTACACAGACCCCCCCTCCTGTCGGAGGCCTCCCTTTCCAAGCCTGCCTGGGTGGCCATTCTGTGACTCTCCCAGCCCCAAAGGCAGCCCCCTTCATCTGTGACTTAGTCTGTAGTAGTGGTGAGCTGACACATCCAGGTGTGACCGAGCCCCTCTGTGGCATGCCCCTGCCCTGTTCTAGAGATGTCTATAAATACTCATATATATATATATATATATACACACATACATACACCTACACGAGGCTGACCGCCTCACCTTTGGCACTGGGAATCAGTCACCGTGCTGTCCTTGTGGTGGAGTCGTGTGGCCCAACAAGAGAAAGCTGTCCCCTGACACTGCCCCTCTAAAGTGCCCCACCTCCAGTGAGCCTCCCTGTCACCCAGGCCCCGCCATCCCTCCCACCCCCGCCAAGCATGGTGCTGCTGTGCAGGCAGCCCTGTGGCCTGACGGTCTCTACCAGTCCTGCTTTCCCTGCTGTCCCCAGAGAGTCAAACCCATTTCTGGACGACATGGAATGTGTCCTCTGTGGTCTGTGTTCTCTGTGGAGCTCAGGGGAGGGGAAAAGACAAGCCATTTCTGGGGTGCTGTTGGGAGCAGTGAAAAGGCCCCACCCTTTCCAAGGGACACTGTTCCCGGAAAGCCCCTGGAGCTTAGCTGGTCTTATCCTGTGAAGCCAGCTCTGGTCACTAGGGGGCAGGAGGGCCATGAACTCAGCCTGGAGGGAGCCTGTGGGCACCCAGCACTCTGGAGGGACAGACAGAACAGGCCACCAGGTGCAGACAGGAGAGGGAGGCAGGGGGATGGAAGAAAGACCCTTGGGGTGGATGGAAGTCAGCGCCCTTGGGTGCTGGTACCTGCCTTCCCAGCCACCACTCGATCAGGCTTCTGAGCCTGCTGGCTGTCAGGGCCGGATGTGCCATGGCAGTCCCCCAGGAAATCCCCAGGTGTCACCAGGCAGCACACAGGTAACAGGCCTGGAAGGTCCCCAACAGCCCAGCTGGACTTGCTCAGACACTCTGGGGCTCCTCGTTCAGTGGCACAAACTCCAGGACCCAGTGAGGGAAACGGGAATACTCCAGGCCGAGCAGTGGGACTAAATCCATTTATTCCAAAATAAAAAGCAAAATAAACAGGAGTTGCATCACCAGGGAGCCACGACCCCATCCCTGCCTCCTTCCTCTGTCCTCTGCTATCAATAAACAGGTTTCCCAGCCGCAAATAATTATTAAAACCTCCTCCCCATGTGCCAGTTCCAACCTCTGCTAGGTACAGAACAGGGGGCGCCCCTACCCCCTGGAATATACAACATGTTACACAGATACAATATGTACACTGGGGAAGGGGGGCCAGCCCAGCAGCCCGTGCCCTCACCTGGTCCACAGTTAGCGCCACTGTCCTGCCTCAGCTGCCGCTCTGAATAAGAAGATGGGAGCCCCCTGAGGGAAAAGTTGCTTTGGTGAGGGGAAGGAGGCCATCAGGCTCCTCCAAACCAACCAACTCCAGCAGCCTCTGGCTCTTAAATAACAAACATCATCACCCAGAGATTTAAGGACTGGGCCCTGCTCAAGGTGACAAAGGGTCTGTTGGTCTCCCCCCATTAGACAGGGCTCTTTTCTTGCTACGCTAATAATAAAGGGGTGACTGGGAAGGGGTGGGAGGGACATGGTGGGGGCGGAGACTCCAGCCCCCCTTCTCCAGGCCTTGCTGACAGGGGCATGCTTTTATTTATTTTTATTTTTTTCCCCATGATGTTTTTTTTAAAAGTCTCATAACTTCCTTTTCATAAATTTTATACTTCTTATAAAATTTTTCTACTTTTTATCCACAACCTTTTTTGCCACAACTTTTCCACAATTTTTATTCCATAATTTTTTATCCCATAACTTTTATTAGTTTGTGTTCTTTTAATGAACACACTTGCATAGCTATATTGCAATTTCATAAAAATAAAAACACATTATCTCATGCCAAGTGTGCCCAGCATTTGCAGAGTCTCAATACCTTTAATACTATTTTTGTCAAGACACACAAAATTTTAAGGCAAACACAGCGCTTTGCAGCAATTCAATAATTTATTACATTACAGGAGCATCACAGCAGCAGTCAATAATGCCGCTTTAGACAAAAGGCTCAGGATTTCCGTCTTACATTCTGTTCACAGGAGTTCATACATTGGTAAAAGTCATTCTTAGGAAACTTGGCAACTAAAGCTTTGGACTGGAATTGGCATTTCTTTCTCTACTTTTCCTTCCCTTGGTTTCTTTTAAACTATGACATTCATATTTTAAAATGTTTTAAGTAATTTCAAAACATTAAGATAGCAGTTACATGTTTTAATAGTTATCTTGAAAATGACTCTTTAAGATATCGTTTTGGAGAAGCTATATTATGGATAGGATAGGACTGATTTACATTTTCAAATTTTCTTAAAATCAGCTTTGGTTTCAGAACTGATTTTTCATTTCTGGAAAACCTATCAGGTTTAATAAAATCCTTTAAAAATGATTATCATATATTGCACTCTTTAAATAGGAATTTTGATTCTTCCTACAGAAATTCAAATTTATTCAGTTGAACCCACATTTGAAAATTCTATGTATTTTTGTAATGACCTCTGAACAGAGAGACGCTGCCATTGAGCAGGCCCCTGGTACAGCAAACACGGTCCATTCAGGAGCTGTGAATAGAGCTCTAGGTGAGCCCCTGAATCAGCTCATGGTAGATTATGCTAAATAGTGAGCTGTTATTGGAGGTGTGGATGAGGACGTTTGTTGTTGTAGTCCTTCTTCACACCTTATTTTAAAGAATAAATGAATCATTTTAAAGAATAAATGAATCATTTTGCCTTTTTAAAAATTTAAAATGAAGGGGAAGAATAGGGACAGGGCATTATTAGGTTACTTCTGACGCTTCAGTGTTATAACTTCAACATATAGACTGACAACCTAAATCAATGGTGGAACACAGTTCTTTTCCTTTTTTTTTTTTTTTTTTTTTTCTAGTATCTGTTCAATGAAAATAAAAAGGTACAACCCAAGTTTTGTACTCTGACTAGAGGGATTCCACTTCAAGGTCTGAAAGTAGGACTTTTATCTTAAAAACAACAACAACAAACAAAAACTGTCACACAGGATGGATAAGAAGATGCTTAAACAGTTTTGTGTGGATCTTGTTGGTGCTGAACTATGGCATGAGCCTTATAGATTGTAAAATAGACATAGTTGGAGCTAAAGTAGTAACTAAAATTTTTTAAACTTTATTTGCTGTTAAATTCGGTGGAGTTTCAGTTATCTAAAATAAACATACACAAATATGAAAATAAAATAAAATTCTATGTTTTTGATGAATGCTAACCTTCTGATGTTGCCTTCTAAGCAAATTGAAAGCTGCCTTCTACTGAATGAGGAAGAGAACAAATACTTGGCTGAATGAAGTACTGCAAAAGACTCACATGCACTTTGAAGAAAGACTTAAGTTACTGTCATATGATTTCCATTCTTTTTACATTTTTCTTAAATAGATGACAAAATACCTACACAGAGTAATATTTTGGTTAATATAGTAAATGCATTTAACAGAATGACATTCAGCTAAATATGCCTGTATGTGATTTACTCCATAGGTACTTGATGAACGCATTATTGTCAGATTGGGTACAGATCTAAACACTATGTCAAGGTCATTCCTAGTCATTTCTATTTCTGAGGGTAAAAGTGAAGTGATTTGAACTATAAAAATTCCTTTGAAATAATTTATCAATGTATTAGATAAACCCAGTTTCAGAATGATTAAGAAAAACATTTGCCTGCATTCCCTGAAAGAGTATAAATATTGGGTCCTGGTGACTTGAACTGGCTCTTCCAAATTGTAGAAATTTATCAATGTATCAGATAAACTCAGTTTCAGAATGATCAAGGAAAAATGTTAGGCCAAATAATGTGGCAGATTAACAGTGGTACAATTTCTAGCCTGAAATTGGGGCTGAAAATGGACTTAGAGTAACTGTCTTTAAACAGAACTCAAAGAATGCAAAAGTGGCAAGTTCAGAAAATGAAACACAAGAACAGAACTTTAAGTCCATTTTAAACCCCCGGGCTAGAAATTGTACCACTGTTAATCTGCCACATTATTTGGCCTAACATTTTCCCTTGATCATTCTGAAACTGAGTTTATCTGATACATTGATAAATATCTACAATTTGGAAGAGTCAGTTCAAGTCACCAGGACCCAATATTTATACTCTTTCAGGGAATGCAGACAAATGTATTATTCCATCTGTAAAATCGTATTAATGATCTCCTATTAATGTCATATTTATGAAAGTATCATGAGGATGCCAAATGCTAAACATGGACATGGTCAGTAACTAGGAATCTCCACTTCAGGGAGCACACATACATATGTCCCTCCATCCTAAAAATGGGATGTATTTTGGCACACAGATATTAGAAATTCATGAAGCGTCAACTGTTGATTCTTTCCCAAGCATCATAAAGTTATGATTAGGCAATGCCTGACTGAAATAATTCATTCATAATGTAGAGGCACATTAACAGAAATCTTGCACAAAATATGCCTCTAACTGAAACCGAAAGGTATAAAAACATATTTCACTCTTGGTAAAGAACTTGGTGAGGAAATAGAGCTCTGTGATTGTACAGACACTTTTCCTGATAATACGTTGACATTCGCAAACAGTAGATGGCATGCAGTCTATAAACATTTTAAGTTGCATAAACTTGATTTTCAAATATAGTACAATTCTCCCTACTGAGACTCCTTTTTGTTTCAGCCAAGTACTCTCACATGTATTAGTTTATAATAATGTCTGTGATTATTATTTTTTGTTTGTGATTGTTGTTTAAAGTCCTTTTTATTGAAGAAAACGAAGGCAATTCCTATGCCAGAGTAACCAAGGTGGTTGAAGAATAGGTATTAGCCAGAGAAGTCTGGATGGTCAAATCAGTCTTGTAGCCTCAAAGAAGCTCCATGAACACAGAGGGATGCCAGGTGTCACACGGCTTTCCTGCACTCTAGTCCATTCTTGACTAGAACCTGTATGCCTGTTCTAGGGACATTTAAACTTAAAAATTTTTTTTTTTTAATTTTCTGCTTTTTTCTGGACATTTAAACTCTTAAAGGATTTCTCCCTCTCTTTTTTTTTTGGAGATATTTTATAAAAATGGACATTTTATCAGCAACTTGCTATGTGAACTGTAATAAATACCAATTTGTAAAATTGTGAAATGATACAAACGGATAATGTCATCCGTGGTCTCTTTCTGTGTGCAAGGCACTATACCAAGTGTCCTAAAATATTAACTGTTCAGTCATCAATATTTAGTGCCTATCCACTCTATGATACAAAGTTCCATTCATATATTAAAGGATTTCTTATGATCTTTACTAAATACATTAAGAAGAATGCTAAGCAGTGCTCTTTTATGTACTGAGACCTGGAGTCATGTGATTAAAATATGTAACATGAACTGTGACTTTACCATGTATTATAGATATAAATGCTCTAAGCTAGGAAAGGTTTTCCACATCCACAGTCAAAGATGGGAGCCTTTTAATCCTCAGAAATCATCCCTTTTTAGGTACAGCTGCCGCAGCTCATGATGCATTATCTTCATGAGCCCAGGGCACAGAAAAACCCTAAAAGAACTGCCACAGCACAGCGCTCGTTCTTGGCATGGGAACGAATGAAATACTCCATTCTGCACATACCTGCCAGAGCAGGCCACTTTCCTCTTCTGTGAGATGTTAAAAGCTCCCAAAAACGTTATTACTCCCATTTGCAACGCACAGAAAATGGAAGAAAGGCTGTTTCCAGTTCTTGGCTTTTCAACAACTCTAAATGTCAGTACACATAGTGGCACCTTACAAAGTAATAAACAGTGTGCACGTGAGGGCAAAGCACATATTGAGCTAATTAAGACCTCACTGTAATTAGGATTCGATCAAATACCATAGCAGAACATGAGCAAATTGTATCTGAATTCCATAGTGAATATACATGCTGCAATAACGTTAAAAACCTTGGCAGCCTATTCCAAACTAGCGAGAATGGTTTTGCGCCGATAGTGGGTCTTTGTGTGTTTGAACTCCCACCACGTAAGGGCTAACTCGATAGGCATGCTAATGACCTACGATTATCAAATTAAAAACGAAAGACGCTGAAGGATGCCAGAGTGGACATCAGTGAAAGCCACACGAAGACCCACTCTCCTTTAACTTTTAACAAATAAACTATAAATTAGAAGCACAAATCATCATGAGTGGCTCTAACATTCAAATAAAGTAACATGTAGAAGACTAATCCTATAACTTTGTTCCTTTGTAAATTTCTTGGCCAGCTCTTAGCTGATGGTGATGTTTACCTCCTCCTTTGCAGCAGCCCAGTAAAAGCATGGCATAGAGGGACTGCTGCCCAAGGGTCGGTGTTGCTGGCCGTCCCACAGCTCACACAGCCGTGAGCCATCTGCGGTGCAGTGGGGTGTGGTGTACCCTCCCTCCTGCACGCTCCAGGCTGTCGCTGTCATCGTCTGGGCTCATCTCATAAAATTCTTTGGAGAGAGGGAGGTGGGGATCTGAGTACAGTGCCAGCCTCCCCTGCTCCTGCCTGCCCACCCTGCCTGAGGGCTCTACTCACCATCCTTGTCAGCAGCACCAAGCTCCTGGGGGGCTGGGGCCCCTGGAGTGGAATCATTAGCAGGGTGCTGGACCTCGTGGTTGATCATAAGCTGCATCACTGGGCCCTGCAGCTCCAGCAGCTTCACCTGGAGATAGGGGTGCTCAGCTGCCACGCTGGTGCCGGCACCCATGCTCACACACACCTCCATCCCCCTCACCCCCACAGAGATGTTGTACACCTTACCTTGATCCCCTCCTCGGCCTCGGACATCATGCTAACATCGTTTTTCTTCTGGTGCTGGGTCTTGGCCACTGCTGTCTGATGGTCATTTGGTTTGCTGGACTTTCCTGCGGGAGGACAGGCTCAGACACTGGGACCACTCCCACCACCCTGCAGCTCCCCTGCCCTGCCCTGGCCTCCTGCTCACTTATCATGTCTCTCTCTCCAGAGAGCTGGATGAGTCCGAGTTCTAGTTTTTCCACCCGCTCCTTCAGGTCCACATTTTCCTTCAAGAGGGCCATGAAGTCATTCTGGAGCCGAAATAATGGGGTCACATCTCGGCAGCGACCTACCCCACCCCACCCTTCATGGCCCCTGCCAGGACTCACTCACCTGCAGCTTGTCGATGGCGCCCTGCAGGGCCCGCTGGGTCTCCCCACACCCACGGTCGCTCCTAGTCCCTGTGGCTGCGGCCACTGCCTCTGGCTCCCTCAGGGCCGAGGCCACCGGGTGAGCCTGGTGCTGGCTGCACACCTGTTGTTTCTGGAGCTGCTCACAGAGCCGTGCCTGCTCCTCCTGGGCACCGGCTCCAGCAGCGTTCAGAAATGGCACCTGAAGGCAAGAGGGGAGCATTCTTGCAGGGGCATACACAGGACAGACGGGGCAGGGACGTGGAGCGCAGCCCCTTCCCTTGGGGCCTCGGAGAGTGCACCTGTCAGTCACGATGGTGTCTGACCACCGGCTCCTGGAAGGGGTGAGGGTCCAGAGGAATCAGAAGGTGGGGAAACCAAGAGCGTAAGGGGGTCTCGGAGGGACCACAGAGGAAGGTGGCCTGCCCAGGCGCCTGGCCCCTGGCTCCAGCCTAAGAGACTGCCTCCCTTGCCTAGAACCCCATGCCTCTTCCCCAGCCTCAAATCTCACGTCCTTCCTTCCACCATTTAAACTGTAGGCCACAGACTGGTGGAAAAGCACAGGGAGCCGACCACCATCTGCCAAGTGTGCTACATGCCTAATGCTTTCCACGCATCATCTCATTTAATCCTCAGCACCCACGCAAGGAAAACGCTAACGTCCTTTGGAAGTTAAAGAAACAGAGACTGAGAGATGCAAGTAGTTGAATGGTGACCAGTGGAATCAAGGCCGGAATCCAGTTTGGATCTAAGGAGACTTTCGTTTTGTTTTGCTTTGATTTGGTTTCTTTTGTTTTGAGACAGAGTGTCACTCTGTGGCCCAGGCTGGAGAGTCGTGGTGCAAACTCAGCTCACCGCAACCTCCAGCTCCCGGGCTCAAGCGATGCTCATGCCTCAGCCCCCTGAGTAGCTGGGATTACTGGTGTGCCACCACGCCCAGCTTTGTTGTGGTGGTTGTTGTAATTTTAGTAGAGGTGAGGTTTCGCCATGTGGGCCAGGCTGATCTCAAACTCCTGACCTTAAGGGATTCTCCTGCCTCAGCCTCCCAAAGTGCTGGGATCACAGGTGTGAGCCACCGCACCCAGCGTAAAGAGCCCCTCACACCACTGTCTCTTGCCCTGTGACTGGGGGGCTCCATGCCTCGACCTGGGATGATGCTGTCTAGACCTGGAAGGACACCAGGGTTACCCGCCTCTAAAAGTCAGAGGACAGGAAGCAAGAAACGGTCACAGGACTGCCCTGGAGGGTGTGGGGTCACCTGCCCCCAGGGTGGAGCTGCCTGTGGCCTTGCACCTCCCCTCCCCAGAGGCCAGTGCCTGCCTCCCAGCCCTCCTGGATGGGGCAGGGGTTACCGTCTCCTGTTCGCCAAGCTTCTCCTGCAGCTCCTTTCCTTCCTGCTCCAAATGCAGTGCACTCCTGTTCTGGTTCTTCTGGACAGAGAGAAGCAATCAGTGGCCACCCACTGTAGCTGGAGACCCCAGAACTACGTGACTGCCTCCCATGGCACCGGGAAGCGTAGAGGTAGGTTAGAAAAATTGTCTCCTTTCTCCCACAGCCATCAGAGCAGGGCTGTGCTCACAGGTGCCTTTAGAAGCCCGATTTCATACACTCCCCCATTTTACAGGTGGGAAAACAAAGGCCTGGAGGGCTGGGGAGGAGAGCAGTTTCCCCAGGTGGGCAACACACCAGCTCCTCCTCCTGCTCCTGGAGCCCCTCCTGCTCAAGAAGCCTCTCCTCCTGTTCTCTCAGCCTCACCTCCTGCTCCCGGAGCCTCATTTTCGCCTCCTGCAGTCTCTGCTGTTCCCGCAGCTCGTCTCTCAGGTACTTGGTTTCAGTTTTCAGGTTTTTCTCCAGGTCAGAGTGCCCTGCTGGGTGCTTCGAGTTTG
This sequence comes from Sapajus apella, assembly GCF_009761245.1. Classification (NCBI taxonomy): domain Eukaryota; kingdom Metazoa; phylum Chordata; class Mammalia; order Primates; family Cebidae; genus Sapajus; species Sapajus apella. Next base: position 10,293 of record NW_022439123.1, read on the forward strand.
GGGGTTCAGCTGAGGAAGGGCACAGACAATAAGGGCCTCTGGGTTCTCAAAACAAAAATCTCTTCTGGGTGCACAGCTCCTCTCAGGCTCCCCAAACCTGCCCTCACTGCTAATGATTCCTCACACCCAAATGGTAGCCAGTCTTCCAAGCCACTTTCACATAGAGAACACTGTGGGTGGCTGACAACAGGCACCCCTTCCTCTTTCTGATGGGGACACTGAAGCTCATGGAGATTACAAGACTTGCCATCTCCTGGCACAGACCTCTTTCCCTCTGCCTCAAAGCCCTTCCAGCCACCCACC
>NW_022439124.1:0-10590 GCF_009761245.1 Sapajus apella
GAGGTAAATAACTGGAAATGGTGAACGACAAGCACAGACATGTTTCAAAATCATATTGGCCTGATTGGAAAAGTTGAAAATGAAGTTCTGAAAAAGAAATCAATGCCACAATGTTCATGTAGGAAGGTAATTTTAGAATACATATATACTAGATTTCAAGGCAACACTGAATCCTGCAGTGAAAAAAAGTTGGGAATGAATCTAAAAGAAAAATGTTTCATCTAAATACCTAGATGACAACTTAGGTATTGGATACTGTACAGGCAAATTGTTATTTAGATATGATAAAAGTTAATGGAGGGTTAATGCTACCAAGAATTAATAAATTTTGATGTCAGGTAATGTTGAGAGCATTTATAGAGTATTGGTGAAAAATATTTAGTAAGGAAACCCCATCTAGTATAAAACTAAACCAGAATTAGTAGTAAAATAAAACAGGCACACTTGACAATATAAATGCTGATATACATATTTAAATATATCTATTACTGATTATGTGAAATATTCTAGAATTCACTGTTGGTAGTACTAGTAATTATGACCTGAGAACAGAAATGTATGTCTCTTACTTATTTTCTGATGGCATTATGTTTTCCCTACCCTAGCTTCTAGAGCTGCTCAAGTCACATCAAGTCAAGTCACAAATCAAGTCACACGGCATCAAGTCACAAATGATGAAAAGATTACCTGACCTATCAGCTTCAGTTTCTTTACAGTTGTATTTGAAAAAGTGTAGGTGTAGGCAAGGACTTCATGACCAAAACACCAAAAGCATTGACAACAAAAGCCAAAATAGACAAATGGGACCTAATCAAACTCCACAGCTTCTGCACAGCAAAAGAAATAGTCATTAGAGTGAATCGGCAACCAACAGATTGGGAAAAAATTTTTGCAGTTTACCCATCTGACAAAGGGCTGATATCCAAAATTTACAAAGAACTAAAACAGATTTACAAGAAAAAAACTAACAAGCCCATTCAAAAGTGGGCAAAGGATATGAACAGACACTTTACAAAAGAAGACATACGTGAGGCCAACAAACATATGAAAAAATGCTCATCATCACTCGTCATCAGAGAAATGCAAATCAAAACAACATTGAGATACCATCTCACGCCAGTTAGAATGGCGATCATTAAAAAATCTGGAGACAACAGATGCTGGAGAGGATGTGGAGAAATAGAAACACTTTTACACTGTTGGTGGGAGTGTAAATGAGTTCAACCACTGTGGAAGACAGTGTGGCGCTTCCTCAAGGACATAGAAATAGAAATTCCATTTGACCCAGCAATCCCATTACTGGGTATATATCCAAAGGATTATAAATCGTTCTACTATAAGGACACGTGCACACGAATGTTCATTGCAGTACTGTTTACAATAGCAAAGACCTGGAACCAACCCAAATGCCCATCGACGATAGACTGGATAGGAAAAATGTGGCACATATACACCATGGAATATTATGCAGCCATCAAAAACGATGAGTTTGGGTCCTTTGTAGGGACATGGATGAACCTGGAAACCATCATTCTCAGCAAACTGACAGAAGAGCAGAAGATCAAACACCACATGTTCTCACTCATAGGCGGGTGTTGAACAATGAGAACACATGGACACAGGGAGGGGAGCACTACACACTGGGGTCAGTTGGGGGGAAATAGGGGAGGGATGGTGGGGGGTGGGAAGCTGGGGAGAGATAGCAAGGGGAGAAATGCCAGATGTAGGTGATGGGGAGGAAGGCAGCAAATCACACTGCCACGTGTGTTCCTATGCAACAATTTTGCATGTTCTTCACATGTACCCCAAAACCTAAAATGCAATAAAATAAATAAGTGGGAAAAAAAAAAGAAAATACTGGACAACATTGTAGAACTATAAAACTTTGGTACGTGATGTTACTAATTTCACCTAATACACACCTTTCCTGTAATACAACAGAAAAGTATGCTGTGGCATTGGAAAGTACATTGAATGAACTTAACCCTTAAAGTACCTGGAGAGATACTTTTAAATAATCATATTAACAATTCCAGCATAATTATTGGAAGAATATTTCTGGATATGACTATTGAAAAAATTTGAACATGTTTACATGCAAAAGAAGAAATGGAATTGGATTTCTCAGAAGGAGCAAAGATTGTCTCCCAAAGAGTAGATGCTAAAGTTAAAGAGTTTCTGTCATCATAAGATGAACAATATTATTTTCCACTAAAAGGCTGAGCAAGAAACACGCAAATACAAATGGGGACTATGGAATATGAGGGAAGCACAAGATCAGGCCAAGAAGAAATCTAAGCAGAGAAGACCTGAGACAGATAGGAAACTCATTTTGGAATGCCATATCTGTAATTTATATTTCTTTTATTAACCTTAATTCTTAATATGTTGCTTGGCAGAGAGGTAAATAGTGAAAGAATTAATAGTGTACTAATCTTGTAAATTAACTGAATTAGCATGTGGGGCCAAAATGAACCATCAGAGACAGGATTATGAGTGACTGTCTTTCTGAGTAATTTTGGAATTTAATTGGTAGAAGAAATAACAAATGGAACAATTGATTTTAAGATATGATTTCCTGATAGCCTAATATCTTAGATTTCCAAATAGATGTCTCTCTTGTTGACATCATCAATACTCACAAGAGAATCAGTACTGCTAAATTCTTAGAGAAAAAAAAAGGAGTTAGAAATTTGGTATACCTGTTACAAGGGAATAATTGGTTTGTCTAATTATATGCCATAAGTTTTCATTTTTAATGAAAGTTGTATTAAGTATTGATGTAATGAAATCAAATAAATGCAGTGAAGTTTAAAAAAAAAAAAAGTGCTTTATAAAGTCAAACTATGTAGTCTGATACTATAGAACCCTATCCTGCATGTAGAAGCCAAAGCTTAACAAATAATTTGAATGAAGAAAAAATTCATTCTTCATAAATTGATTTTACTCTAATAATATTAATCAAGAAAATTAAAATCCCATTATCTTTGCAGGTTATTTAATCTAGATGAAAATCACTTTTAGGCAGGGTTTTAGATAAGGGTAATACCTTTAGATATGGTTAATGGTCTTTAAGGAAATGCTAATAGTACTGGGCTTTAAAGGTTTGGACTGCTTATATAAGAACAAACAGATAGTATTTGCCTCAGAAAAAGGCCTAGAGAAGATGCTCAACAAATGCTACTTACTTTCTTTGCACACTGTCTGCCCTTCCTGTGTGTATCACTCTGAAGTGAGTCCCATATTCCCTGCAATATACCAAATGACCCCATACCTTTTACTCAAGTCATTTTAAAGCAAGTTTTTAAAAATATTAAACCATTTCATTTGACTTCTGTACATTGTAACCAAAGGGTATGAGGTTTCTGACTATCACATACTTGGAATTTGTTTTCCCTTGAGTTGTTATACATGGCATGTCAAATTGTTTTACATGCTAGATCCATAATTTAAAGAGGGAAAAGACACTAGTTCCTAGTCAGAGAAATTTGATATGCTATTCCAGGTTGGTGACAACCATAATTAATGCCTTCATACATTTAAGCATTGCCATTTAGGGTGGATAAAATACATCCATTGAGATAGGGGAGATTATATTTTTTTCTTTATATCACTTCACACAAGTAAATATTACTAAAGTTTAAGATACATAAGGTTGAAAAACATGAACACTGAAACTCCTCTCAATAATATTACCAGTGTTCTCCTTGCTAAAAATCCAATGGAGTACTTTTAGTTGTTTGGGGTTTTAGGTTTTGGTTTCTTTTCTCCTAACTTTTCTGCAGGATTTGATGAGGCAGGCATCTCAAACTTAAAATTGCAATTCTCAAAGTGTGATCTGTGTACCCCCGCAAGGGACATTAACACCCATTCTGGGGATCTGAAAAGTCAAAACTATTTTTACACTAACACAAAGTCATTCTTAGTCCTTCTTGCTTTTTTGACATTTGTATTGATTGTGCAAAATCAGTGATACCTTATCATGAATCAAGGCAAAGACCCCAAACTGTTCCACAATTCTTCACTACAACATGCTCACAGATTAAAAAAAAAAAAAAAAAAAAAAAAAAAAAAAAAAAACCTCTTTTCACTAAATAACATTTTTGATGAAGTAATGAGAATTATTAATTTTATTAAATCTCATCCATTGAGTACAATGTGTTTGTAATATGCCATGTGACAAAATGAGAAGTATATATTAAGCAATTCAGTTGAATACCAAGAAAAAAGTGTTTGTGCAATTGAGTTGTAAGCTTCTGAATTAGCAGCTTTGTTCACAAAACATAATTTTTACTTGAAAGAACAATGAAAGTTAAACCATGGTTATTGAGACTTGGATATTTGGCAAACATTTTGCTAAAAATAAATGCAGTAAACCTATCCCTTTGATGGAAACAACTGACAGCACGTATGGCCAATGATAAAATTTGAGTTTTCAAGAGAAAATTAAATATTGGGAGATAATAATCTTAACCAAGATATGTCAGTGGAAAGGGAGAAAGATATACTGGAGGTAAACTGTATAAGGTATAGTGACTGAATGTGGGGATTAAGGGAGAGGCTACAGTCTAGGATGGCATTCTCTTACCCCAACATAAATTTATTAAATAAGTGGATAGATAGTATTACCATTCATGAAAAGTGAATATTGGGAAATTAAATATTGCCAGTGTGACCTTGACAGCTTCCATATTCATTTTTCTAATACTAATAGCAGTTATATTGATGAATGCAAACTTTTATATTATATAATGATCTGTTTCAACATTTGAAAGATCTATATAACTCAATGAGCCAGTATTTTCCAAATAACCAATGAGAGATAATACAAAATTATGCATGAGTTAAAGATTCACTTAAAGTTTAAATATACTGAGGGATTTTAACATAACAAAGTGTAAAAAGTTAATTAATATGGTTTAATTTCCACATTGTAGCTAACTTTTAAGAAACCATCATTAGTTCACCAAACAGTGCGGCAATTCCTTAAGGATCTAGAAATAGAAATACCATTTGGCCCAGCAATCCCATTACTGGGCATACAACTGAAGGATTATAAATCATTCTATTGTAAAGACACATGCACACGTATGTTTATTGTGACACTTTTCACAATAGCAAAGACTTGGAACCAACCCAAATGCTCATCAATGATAAACTGGATAAAGAAAATGTGGCACATATACACCATGGAATACTATGCAGCCATCAAAAAGGATGAGTTCATGTCCTTTGCAGGGACATAGGTGAAACTGGAAACCATCATTCTCAGCAAACTGACACAAGAACAGAAAACCAAACACCACATGTTCTTACTCATAAATGAGTGTTGAACAATGAGAACACATGGACACAGGAAGGGGAACATCACACACAGGGGCCTGGGGGTGGGGGGTCTAGGGGAGGAATAGCAGGGGGTGGAGGTATTGGGGATCGATAGCATTAGGAGAAATACCTCATGTAGATGACAGGGTAATGGATGCAGCAAATCACCACCATGGCACTTGTGTACCTGTGTAACAAACCTGCACGATCTGCACATGTATTCCAGGACTTAAAGTATAATAAATTTTGAAAAAAGAAACTATCGTGAGTTAAAAAGAATATTCATAATTATCATGAAAGGTTATGAAAATACAATATGTATGTGTGTCCAAAAATACCTTAACCCAAACAATTTACTGTACCAGGTTAAATGCAAAAGTAGATATGACAGTCCAGCTACCTTCCATTAATATACATACTCAAGAGATTTGCATAAAACAATGTCACCCACCTCACTACATTTTTTTAAGTCATCATTTTGATAAAAGTATGTTATTTTGGTAACATCCAATGAATGTATAAGTATTTTAGTTAAATTAATAAAGTTTTAAATCTTCTCAATTTTATTCCTAATAAATATTAATAGCTATAATCTATGTAAACAAAAATGATTTGAATTCATCAAAAATTTTTAAGTATGTAAAGAAGTTCTGAGGCCAAAAAGTTTGAGTATTGCTGAATTGAAGGACAGCGTGTGCTCTAAAACTGGAATCTTTAACGCCTAAGCTTATATGACATCACTCTCTGGATGTCATTCTACTTCTCTAATAGCCCCTTATACTCTCCTCTTCTGGTGTTCTTATTTGTTCTTCCCTTTTGTGTTAGGGACTCTCATGATTCATTAGTTCAGTTTTGTTTCATTCTCTGTTTCTCTGGAACATTTCCAGAAGCTTTGAATGTACTAATCACTCCCAAATCCACATTAGCAAACCAAAACCAAATATTTTAAGGTTCTTATCCTGTATCTAAATGTCTACTGAGCATTTTTATTTGTCTGTACCACCATAATAATAAACTACACAAGTCTAGCCATGCCATCATGTCTTCGGCACAGAAGCCCTAATCTGTAGTCTCACTTTTCATGAATAATATCACTATCCACTTATTTAATAAATTTATGTTGGGGTAAGAGAATACCATCTTAGGCTCTAGCCTCTCCCTTAATTCCCACATTCAGTCACTATAACTTATAGAGTTTACCCCCAGAGTATTTTAATTAGTATTTCTTTCTCCCTTTCCTCTGTCACACCTTGGTTAAATTTATTATTATTTATTAACTGAATTATTGCAATAACATCTTAGCAGATTTTCTGTCTCTAGCAATAATCTCTTAAAATCAATTTTCTACAATGAGCAAAAGTGATGTCTCAGTTTCTTCTCTGATTAAAATTTTTCCCATAGGCTTTAGGATAAAATTAAGTCTTTGAATATCAGACCTTCATGATCTGGGCCATATCAAACTCAATACCTTCATCTGTCACCACTGCTCAAAATAAAGGACTGGAATTTCAATGACTAGCTCTCAGACAATTGATCCCACATCTCATCTCTAGGCAACATCAAAGAATACTCAAGTTGAAAGGATCTTTGGAGATAAAGTAACCATATAATTTATCATCCAAACCAGGACACTTTTGAGAATGAAAAGGGTGCTATTAATAATTACATTGGGATAACAGATGCAAACCGGGACTGTCTCCAGCAAAGGAGCCTGTATGATCACCCTCCCTGGAGATCAACTAGTCTATGAGAGAACTTGAGTCATTAAAGTGAAAGTGGTCATGCTGGTCATAACAATGATTAGACGAGAATCAGCCTTCCCTATCTCCAGGTCCATTGCCTTTTCTTCCACATTATGCTGTTTTTCTAGTAACTTTCTCAAGATAAAAATTGAGTAGCCTTGACTGTTTACAGAAAGAAAAACGTTTGTCATTTTTTAATGTTATTACGGTATTTGTAATAACTTTACAGTAAAAAGTATCACTATTAAGGGGAGCTCTGTAATGTGTAAGAGGGATCAAAAATATCAGCTTACATATGCAAAAGTAGCCTTCATTTCAGTAGGAAAATAGAGTATTTTCTAGTAATAATAAAAGATGCCCTAGATCCCAAATCCCCAAATACTTGACTAGGTAACTTAGCCACTGCTACTCCAGCTGTGTGTGTGTGCATATGTGACAGAGAGAGACAGACAGAGAGAGAGAGAGAGAGAGAGAGAGAGAGACAGACAGACACACACAGAGAGAGAGAGATCCTCTCCCTGTCCACAGGAACTAGACTGAATCATATAAAAAAAGAAAACCCCGAGACTCATTTATCCCGGCCCTTTGATAATTGCCTACCTTGTAGTACAGGAAGGCACGTATGGCTTCTTGCCTTCATTCCCATGAACCTATCCAGATCAAAAAGCTAAGTTCCAAAATCTAAGTTATCTTCAACTTGGATATTGTTCCAAACTTGTTGTTTCAAATCAGGGCATGAGACAGAGTGATCCCAAACAGCAATACAAAGGCTCATTGAAGACAGAACTTACACCTCTCCTACTCCCCGAACATCTTATTTTCATCATCCATTAAGCTGTATCCTTCAACTTCATTGTTTCCATTGTGCTATATACAAGTTTATTTCCCTTGAAGCGGAAATAAAATTAGAGAACTCTTGAGTTATCTTTAAAGTCTATGATATGAAAATAACAAGGTGCTCATCAACTAATGCGATAATATGTTATGCTACAATAAAACTTCCTGCCTTTAAGATTAGAGTCTGGGCTTAAATTATTAGTATCAAGACTATATTGAAACAGAAATCTAATTATAAAACCATAGTCAAAAACAAATAAACAAAATCAAAATCAGGTGTATTTGTCTATATCAAAAAATAAACAAAATCAGGTGTATTTGTCTATATCACCTAATTCCTATCATTGTGACATACTCAACTTTTATATATATTTGTAGATATCATAGAAGGTTATACTCTGTATATTATGTTGACATTATAGAATACGTACTTTTTTCATTTTGCTGCAGATTGACATCTCAATTTTATGAAGAAAACAATAACTTTTATTCCTCATAATTAAGAGAGGGGAAATACCTTCTGTTCTACTCTTTCCAATCATAACAAAGCACTTCAGTCATAGCACATATAAAAAAATCCCAAGAGCAAAACACAAGTATCATAGCATCAAAAGAAGATACATGCTGATATGGGGTTAATATTTCCCAAAGGCTTTATTTTAAGGACACCTAAGGAAAATTCCTAAAATTTTGTCAATGTGTGGATGTTTCTCCAATTATAAAAATAGCAATAATACTTAAAAGTGTTTTCTTGTATTGTACTTCCATTGTGACTTGCATGCCAGGAATCATAATTCAATGGTGAATCTATCCCTGCTTCAGTCAACAAGGATATTAAATAGTATTTTCCAGTAAAAGATATGGACGTTCAAGCATTTGTTCAATGGCTGATCAAGCCCAGTTAAAGTTTTTTCTTTTCTGGACAAAATTCAAACAGAATAATGCCATTTCAATTCTCTATAGCACAGTAGAACAAAGAGGAGCTCAAAAGAATATCAAGTAAAATGTTGTAATGTCATATAAATACTTCCATTTCCAGATAACTAGAAACTGGGAGCTGACCATACTTGAAAAATATAAAACAGACCACATTACATAGCATTTTCATTGGCTATATATATTTGTTTAAGATAACTATATTGAGAATGCTACATTGTTCTCTTTCTATACTAGGAGTTTGAAAATTCTTACTTAATGCTTTTGCGGTTGGCAAGAAGTCCTCTTCAGAGAGTTTCAGAGTTAGATATTTTAATCAATGTTGCCCTAAATGCCTGCTCTCAAGATTCTAGCAGTCCACACAAAAATGATATTTTAATAACATTTTTCTTTAAGTGCTAAATATTTTGCATTTGTCTATGCTCTATTTGACGGTACTATTAAAATTTACTAAACATTCACTTCCCTACCAGTTTTAACTTCCTCTCTCAACACTCCAATTTTACTAAGGACATTGTTTCATAGACCCTTCTCTCCATTCTGGGCCCAGCAGCTTCAGACCCAGCCAAATTAACAAGTGTCATACATACAGAGCTTGTCACTGCTATGCTCCAAAACTTGAAATCTAGAAGTTCTAGCCAGAGCAATCAGGCAAGAAAAAGAAATAAAGGGCATTCAAATAGGAAAGGAGGAAGTCAAATTGTCTCTATTTGCAGACGATATGATTGTATATCTAGAAGACCCGATCGTCTCAGCCCAAAATCTCCTGAAACTGATAAGCAAGTTCAGCAAAGTCTCAGGATACAAAATCAATGTGCAAAAATCACACGCATTCCTATACACCAATAACAGACTTAAAGAGAGCCAAATCAAGAACAAACTTCCATTCACAATTGCCACAAAGAGAATAAAATACCTAGGAATACAACTAACAAGGAATGTAAAGGACCTCTTCAAGGAGAACTACAAGCCACTGCTCAACGATATAGGAGAGGACACAAACAGATGGAGAAACATTCCATGTTCATGGTTAGGAAGAATCAATATCGTGATAATGGCCATACTGCCCAAAGTAATTTACAGATTCAATGCTATCCCCATCAAGCTACCAATGACCTTCTTCGCAGAACTGGAATAAACCACCTTAAACTTCATATGGAACCAAAAGAGAGCCCGCATAGCCAAGTCAATTCTAAGCAAAAAGAACAAAGCGGGGGGCATCACACTACCAGACTTCAAACTATACTACAAGGCTACAGTAATCAAAACAACATGGTACTGGTACCAAAACAGAGATATAGACCAATGGAACAGAACAGAGGTCTCGGAGGCAACACAACCTTTCTACAACCATCTAATCTTTGACAAACCAGACAAAAACAGGCAATGGGGAAAGGATTCCCTGTTCAATAAATGGTGTTGGGAAAGCTGGCTAGCCATGTGCAGAAAGCAGAAACTGGACCCCTACCTGACACCTTACACTAAAATTAGCTCCAGATGGATTAAAGACTTAAACATAAGACCTAACGCCATAAAAATCCTAGAAGAAAATCTAGGCAAAACCATTCAGGACGTAGGTGTAGGCAAGGACTTCATGACCAAAACACCAAAAGCATTGACAACAAAAGCCAAAATAGACAAATCGGACCTAATCAAACTCCACAGCTTCTGCACAGCAAAAGAAACAATCATTAGAGTGAATTGGCAACCAACAGATTGGGAAAAAATTTTTGCAGTTTACCCATCTGAC
>NW_022439125.1:0-9838 GCF_009761245.1 Sapajus apella
AAACTGCAACTTAGTCATTTTGGTTTTATATCAAGGCTTACTGAGATACTTCCTTCACCTGCCCAAATCCTAGATTTGAAATGAGTTTGAAATATATACATTTAATTTATGTCTATCTATGTTATAAAAATGTTTGAAAGGTATATGATCCTCAGTGTTGAAACTTTACTTCTGCAGGGAATAATGTCCTTCTGATGGGCCTTTCCTGTTTACAAGGTGCTTTTCTCCACCATAGCTATCAATCCTTCCTTCCCATAGTAGTCACAGTGGCAAAGGGAGGAGCTGAGTTTGTTTTTTTAGCCTTAGGTAATCTAGAGGTGCATTTCTTCTTCTATAGCCATAGAAAGGAGATCATCTGCATCACCATTTCTATACTGTAAGCATTCAAGACCCTGGATTTATTTTTGCCTAATTGCATGGTTCCTCTCTACTTCACTATGGTTGATTATGTGTTCTATTTCTTTATGTAGTGTGTCACACTGGCATCTCTCCATGAGGTATTTGCTTTTCATCTACATAAAATGAGTTCCTTTTGCCATGGAGTTTCCCCAGAAACTGACAACACTTGCTTATGGTTCAGCTGAATAACTTATATATTTTCATCATAAAATATATCTTTTAAAAGTACTATATTTTGAAATATAAATCATTAAAATGTATTACAAGAGATTTTAGAAGAGTTTCATGAAGATGTTTGACAAGAATATTTGACAGTATACTTCGGGAGAGACCAAAGTAAAGAAATCTTCCACATGACTTTCTTGGGAAACTTAGGTTTTGTCTCCTGTACTATGCTTAGATGTGTAGCATGTTTAATTTTCTGCTTCCGTGCCTCACTGTTCTTCTGGTGCTTATTGCAATCCAGCTAAAGCATCAGACCGAAGTGTAAAGAAAACATTCTGTCCTGAGTAAGCCAACTTGCAGCTGTATGAGGACCCTCTGTGCCAGTCACCATCATCCTACCATTCACTCATGCATTCCTGACATTGTAAACAGAAGTCGATAAATGTTCTCTCAGTAAAGTAATTCTGAAAACTTAATTCTAAATGTTGTCTTAACTTAGTAAGACATGAAGTGCCTGGAACTTGAAGTGCCTGTTTTGCCCAAAACAAAGGGCCTCACTCCCCTGTACAACCTGTGTTCCATGGGACAGGTGAGAGGTTCAGGTGTTCTTCAGAGATAAGGAATGGGACTCTAGGTTGGCCACTCCCAAATTCCTTAGCTAGGAACTGTGAACACACATTCAGGTATGTCTCCCATACAGGGTCATTCTCAGGGTATGCTTAAATTTAGTTATTGCTATTAGATGTGTCTACCATACAGGGCGCTATGGTGAAGGGAGAGTCTCAACAAATGTTTCCTGAAATAAATTATACATAAATAGGATTCTGAAAGATGAAAAAAAATGTGCTGAGTTTTAGGGCGTGGTCAAGTTTAGACTGAGGGAAGAACATTGAACACACTCTTCCATGGTGATGGATAAATTCGTATACGTATGATACTGATTTTGGCTATTTTAATACAATTACTTTTTTACTGATTATTTTCAGGTGCACAGTTTGTTTTGCCCATACCACAGCCAATGCATACTAGATCAAGTGCAGCAGAGAAATGGATTAAGACATCACATAGCCAAGATACTTGATAACAGTGTTTTTTTCAAAGAAGTCATTTAAAAAACTCATGTTGTAGCCTCAGCTGCTTCTCTCTCTTTCATGACCTTTCAGTTCTGCCTAATTATTAGCACTGACACAGTGCCACCCGACTAGTCAGCACATTTGCTGATAAAGGGACATTTCTTACACAATAATTTTTTTGCATTTCACTTTACAGCCCAAGATTTATTAAGCAGGGTCTGTAGGGAGGAGTCGTCATATAAAGACTTCAGTGCTTTTATAAGGACATACTGTACTACATTTATTTAAAAAAGTACTATAAATAATATTACAAGAGACAGTACAGCTCAGGTGGCTCTAAAATAAGCTGAGTGCAGAGTTCGTATGATCTAAGGTGTATGTCGCTCTACCACCCTTAGTACGTCCTAGGGGTTTTCTGCTGTTGTTTCATTCGCTTTATCCATCACTTCATGCTCAGTTTCACAGAAGCTTAAATCCTTTGCTTTTCACTAAAAGATATAAGAAAGGGCACCTCTGGCTGGCATGGGGAAGGACACTTCCATTTTATTTGATAACATGTGATTATTATTTTATTAAGGGATTGTTAGAAATGATGATATAGATGTCGGATTGATATCCTAGGAAGAGTGGAAATTAAAAATTGGATAGATATAGGTTTAAAACTCAGCTTGTCACTCAATAGCTGTGACTTTGGGTCTTAAGTTTACTTTCTATGAGACTTAGTTTTCCCATTGATAAGATGAGACTAATAATGACCTCAGGGCAGAATGTTGTGAAGACACATTGAGACAATACGTGTGTGTAAACAGCTGAACAATATCTCTTGCACAAAGTAGGTGCTCATTAAATGGAGGCTATCATAAAAATAAAAAAGTGGGAGCAAAATGTCAAGCACAAAGTGCCAGTTATGTCGGTGATGGTTCTGTTTCCCAAGCAAATGAATGTAGCATACATTCTGGGAAGCCAAATTCTCATTTCCAAATGGGTGACATTTCAACTCTCAGTCCTGTTTGTTAAATTGACAGTAAAAGTAGAGCAAAACTAGACTTTTTTAAGAAAAGAAAAACATGTGACTGGTTTTTTTTTTTTTTTTTGAGTAAAGCAGAATGTGGCAAAAGTTTTTGGTTGTTATATGAAAGGTAACTACTAAGAGAAGGCAGGAAGATTTACGGGACATGAGTAACAGTCTTTCAGAACAGTAATAGTATGTTACAAACACAAATAAGAGAAGCCATTATAAAAATGGAAAAGGATGTTGCTTTTCATGTCTAGGGCATGTTTTTACGGGAACATGTTGGCATGAGTGTTCAGCATGAATATCTGTGATTATATGAGTATGCTGTGATTACCTGACTGAGTAAGCCTGCTAATGCAGTTGACGGAAGTGGAGACTGCGGGAAGGTGGGGGTTGAAATTGCAGCCTTCGAGACAGTATGTTTTTATCCTGCTGTACGTTTCCACACAGTCAAATAACTGGTGACGTTGGACTCTGGAAAAAGAGCCAGTGGCTTTCTAAGCCAACAGTCTCAACCTCAGGCCTACAAAATTGTTATACTGTATGTATTCCTTGGAACAGCAGCCAAAGTCATTCCATGAATGAAAGAGGCTCCCATTGCCAATAAGTTTGGAAATGCTGAATATTATGTCTCATCACACTACATGTTGGCATATTAAACTCTCTGAGAAGTCCTGCCATATAAAGTAATAAATTAGTTAGCAAAGAGTTTTGTTGTTGTTGTTGTTGTTGTTTTTCTTCTGATACAGGGCCTAGCACTGTTTCCCTGGCTGGTAGTGGAACGATCATGGCTCACTGCAGCCTTGACTTACAGTCTAAAGTAATCCTCCCACCTCAGCCTCCTGAGTAGTCAAGATTATAGGCACACCGCCATGCATGGATAATTTTTTATTTGTAGAGATGGGGATCTTACTATATTGTCCAGGCTGGCTGGTCTTGAACTCCTGGCTTCAAGCAATCCTTCCACCTTAGCCTCCCAAAGTGCTGATATTACAAATGTGCACCGTCTTGCCTGGCCTTTAACAAATAGTTTGATGATTTCCTAATTGTAACAGTGTATCTCTTTGTCAAGAAAGTTTTACAAACATCCTTTTGAGCTAGTGACTTAGAAAGCACACTTTGAAATATCCTGAATTTGGCAATCAGGAAAAAAATATATAGAATTATGCATACAGTAATATATAGTGAGCTGTTGGGGAGATGAACATTTATAATTTTATATCTCCTGAAATGTACACCTTATGCTTGCTGGGAAGGATCTAGTGGAATCTTACGACTAGCTGAAAAAATTTTTTTTACTATCACGTTAAGGAAGAATCAGTTATTTCATAGTTTTATTTTGCACATTAAGGCACAGGAGATAAATCTGATTGTCTGACAAAATTCTTTTCAAGTTTTATTCTATAGTTTCCAAGTCCTGATGCAGTTTTCTTCTTAACTAAAACTATTTTCTTAATTTGAGCAATTTGCCAGGTTGAAGAAAACTTGTAAGCACTGTTAGTACTTGTCAGGAGTAAATGGGACTCTAGAGAGTTCTTTGAAATAGGAAACATTTGAACAGAATATCATCTTGCTTTCAGCTGTTTGTAGATGCAATTTCTGCAATTCTATACCTCACAGCTCTAATTTTTCTTCATCTGTGTCTCAGGCTTCCATCAATAATCCTTCCACTGAAACACACTTGACAAGAGAGGTAGAGTAGATGCCCTTGCAATATCTTCTGAGTGTCACTCAGCGGTGATTTGTAATCAGATTTATACATTTTAGGGAGAAAAATGTAAAACTAAATAGAAGATTCAATCCATATGAATCCAGATTGGACAACAGTACTCTTAGTAGAATTTTATAAAATTGCCTTTTGATTAGGCAGTGGAAATTTTGTAAAACATGAAAAAATCAGTGACTTTGGATTTATATTATGGATCTATATCTATAAAATAAAATAGTCTGGTAATGCACCCTATTGTATGAATGCATTGGCTGTTTTCATGATCCAGTTGCCTCCACCTTATGCACTGTGATTTCTAATACATCTTTCTGAGCTAGAAACTCTCTAATACGGTTGTTACCTTGTCTCATAAAGTCAGTATTAGAATAAAGGTCCTAGTCTGTGTGTATATTTTAAATAAGCAACTGGATTCCTTCTGCTGCCCTTCTGTAATTCAGGTATTTCTGGACTAGAGCCTAAAGTCCTTTGTTATTAAAAAATTAAGTAAGAAAGCACAATAAAAATATCCTTTCTGGACAGTAAAATCTATTACATTAATTTTGTTTGATTTGGATATTTCTGTTTACTTAGTGAAGGCTTTTAAAAGCCTATTCTGATAATTTTGGAAGAAAATTTTTAAAAAAGTACATTTTTAAAGCAATGCCATCTAG
The DNA here is from genome assembly GCF_009761245.1 of Sapajus apella. NCBI lineage: Eukaryota > Metazoa > Chordata > Mammalia > Primates > Cebidae > Sapajus > Sapajus apella. The sequence goes on from NW_022439125.1 coordinate 5,032, forward strand.
TTTTCTCTCAATTTATTTAATAAATATATACTCATATTAAGTTTTCATCATTTCTTTATGGAATGGCATTAGAACTTTCTGGGACAAAATACATATCCTGAACTGCATATCTCAATTTCAATATATTCATGTCTCCTGTGTATGTTTAGTTACACATGAAAGAATAGCCTATGTAAAGCATTGCTTGGAAGAAAGAATGATGAGTTTGTAATAATAACCTTTGACTAAATATAAGGATGAGATGAGTTATAGTATGTGACCGTAGGCTATCATTCTACTTTCTCTAGAGCAAATTGCACCATTTGAGGAATTCCTGTGAGCTCATAATTATACTAGATAAGCATTTTACAATTTCACATGAAGATCTAAATTGACTAATTGAAAGAGGTTACTTTAAAAGTGGTGAAAGTGATGAGACCTATACGCCCATTTAACATGAACTTTCCCTCTGTTGAACTTACGAATTTACAGTCATTCTTCTCCCTTTCATTCAACTCTTCAGGGATCAAAGATTTCTAACCTGCTGGAAGAAGCCACTGTTGAATGTGAAAGGCTACTCTGCTTTTTGCGTCCATTTAACCTTTGGCCTGCCCTAAAGAGCTTGCCAAGTGTCAATCAGGGCTGATTGGGCACCTGTGCTTGGGAAGAGGACAGAGAAATTCACCTCTTCCATGTCATCGAACCATCTCTAGATGGCAAAGAACTTCTGAAGTTATGAACTAACTTGCTTGTGATGCAAATTGGTGACCTAGGGTGAGATGCTTCATTAACGCTCACTCTCCCCTGGGCCACCAAGGTGTCAGAAGTTGTACTGCTTACTCTCACATTTTTTTTTTTTTTGATCTGTAGTGTGCATTAAAATAATTTATATTCATAGAGATGGTCCAATCAATTGCATATGGCTAGTTAATAAAGTACTAAAACAGAGAAGAAAATTAGATTTCATTTAGAGGGAAACAATATTTGGACTTTCCCATGGAAATATGTGAAAAAGCTTTGGACAATTCTGTTAACATTGAGGTCTCAGAAAAGACTGATTAAAAATAACAAAGAGAAAAAATATGAATTTCTATCCAGATCACTATTTTTTTATCCAAGTGATGAGAAAAATTATGCAAACCCATGCATTTTCCCTGAGTTATGATTGTATTATATTAACCACAGCTGACAATATCCTGTGCTAGATTTGGCTTACTTAAAATTCTGCCTCTTGGGTATAAACATATATTTAAAATTGACTCAGCTTATTTCATTCTTGCTGGGGTCACTTTACTGGTTACTCTTGACTACTGGACTTATTTTATGTGTTTTCTTTTTTACAATATTACATTCTAAAATTTTTATCAGCTGGGAATTTCTGTCTGATGGTTTCATTATCAATTCAAGATCTGTAATTATGATCAAATCTCACAGATAACAAGATGCTAAGATAAGCTAATAAGGTTTTGCTTCTTTTATCATGGTAAGGTACTGGTTAGAGTGAACATTGCCTAGTCATTTTCAAGTAATGTTGGGTCTATCAGGAGTGGCTTGTATTTTCCCGTAAACAATCCTAGTATAGTAGAAATGTCCGACAGTACACGATGGCAGTTATCTTTGAATCTAAGTAGTTCAGATGAGAAAAGCAATGCTCTTTGAAATATCTGAGAAAGACATTTTTGAAATTTCATTACTAAAAAGAACAGGTGTTAATAAATAGAAAACTGTAAATATTTGAGTATCTATTTTGTGTTCAATGCCATGTAGATCATTTATTCAGTAGTATTACTTTTCAGCAGAATACATTAGGTCATTTAGTGCCAGAGTGTGTAACCATGGAGCCTATTTTCTAAAAAATATGAGAAAGCTTACTCTCTGCTCAAATTGACTGAATAAGCTACTGCCAGTGGATATTTGAGTCTTGCAGAATTATTCTTTATAGTGCATCAGGTGGACAAAAAAAGAAAAAATTCAGAGAGAAAAGGTATGAGTCATTATGTAAGTTTTAGTGCAGTATAAATGTTGGATGATTCCTTATTCTAGTTATGAGTAGTGCTTTGAAAGATTAATTTAAGACTAGTCCTCTCCAGAAGTTCATGATAGTAGAGGATTAGGCTAGATTCTATATATAAAAAGATTTAATTATTAAAATTAGCATTTATAGTTTAGAAATTGTAACGCTAATTTAATTTGAACCCATGAGTGAATTCAGTATGTTATCATATTCATGTTTCTTTTCATTTTTCCTGAAATAATAAGTAGGATATTCTCTAGTTGTTATGACTGAACTATCTGATGATACTGATGCAATTTCTTCATTAATATAATCAAATAAATATACCAAATTAAGTGCAACTTTAGGTATGTTGGAATGCTTATTTTATTGACAGTCATTTTGGTATTAAACCACTTTTTATCCATGATGAAATACCACTTGGCCATGGTGCTGTTCTCTCAAGTTCATTCTCACTTATTTGTCCTGCTTTTCTTCATGTTTTTCAATAACATGAGCTATCTGAGAGGGCATTCTGTGCAGTCACATTGCTTTATGTAATTGCCTCACCTTTTTCTTCAGATTACAACAGAGCCTTTGCCATGGTTTATCAGTAAAGTCATAATTATTTTCTATGTCATAGGTCTTTATTATTCTCAAAAGTCCACTTTTTCTGTCTTAAATGAAGATAAATATTTCCAGAAGAAGTTTATGCTTATAGAAATTCCTCAGAATGTAGATTCTGTAAATTGATTTAAAGTATACAAAAATTCAGATTATCTACATATTTTATTCAAAATTTTAAACTTATATTTTCTATATACTTCCAGTAAAAGTGTTTCTTTAGCTGTAATAATCCAGAAATATAGCAATGTTCACCAATCTATGTAGAAATTCAAAGAATCTGACCATTTCATTGTTGTTTTAATTTTCATTTTCCTGCGGACATATGATGTGGAACATCTTTTTATATGCTTATTTATCATCTGTATATCTTATTTTAGTGAGGTGTCTGCTAAGGTTTTTGGCACATTTTAAAATCAGGTTGTTTGCGTTCTTATTGTTGAGTGTTAAGATTATTTGTATATTTTGGGTAACAGTCCTGCATTTGATTGCGTTTTACAAATATTTGTCCCAGTCAGTGACTTATCTTTTCTTTCCCTTGACAGTGTCTTTCACAAATTTATACTTTAATGAAGTTCAGCTTATTGTTTTTTTTTTTTCCACAGATCATGCCTTTAGTGTTGCAACTAAAAAAAATCAATGCCAAACCCAAGGTCATCTACATTTTCTCCTATGTTCTGGAAGTTTTATAGTTTTTCATTTTACATTTAGGTCTGTGATCTATTTTGAGTTAATTTCTGTGAAACGTGTAAAGTTTCTGTCTAAAACTAGACGATTTTACATGTGGATGTTCAGTTGTTCCAGCACTATTTATTGAAAATATAAATGTTTCTCCATTGTATTGCCTGTCCTCCTTTGCCAAAAATCACTTGATTATGTTTATGTGGGTCTATTTCTGGACTCTCTATACTGTTCTGTGGATCTATTTGTTCTTTTGCCAATACCACACTTTTTTGATTATTGAAGGTTTATAGTACATCTCAAAGTCAGGTAGTGTTAGTTTTTCAACTTTGTTTTTTTCCTTCAACATTGTATGGTCTATTCTAGACTTTTTGTCTTTCCATAGAAACTATAGAACCAGTTTGTCAATATACGAAAATGACTTTCTGGGATTTTGATTTGAATTGTATTGAATCTATAAATAAGATTGAGTTGATATTATCACAATATTGACTCTACCAACGGACATGGAATATATCTTCATTTATTTAATTCTTTGATTTCTTTAATCAGAATCTGTAGTTTTCCTCATATAGATCTTACATTTTGTTGATTTATTCCTAAGTATTTCATTTTCTGGGATGAAAATGTAAATAGTATTCAGTTTTTAATTTCAATTTCCACTTGCCCATTGCTAGTATATAGAAAAATGCTTGACCTTTATGAAATAACCTGTTACCCTGCAACCTTGCTATAGTCACTTATTAATTCCAGTTTTTATTTTCTTCTGGATTCTTTCAATTTTCTGCATAGATGGTTATCTATGAACAAAGACAGTTTTCTTTTTTTTTATATATGTATATCCTTTATTTCTTTTTCTTGTCTTATTGCATTAGATAGGACTTCTAGTACTTTGCTGAAAAGTGGTGGTGAAAGGGAAAATCCTTTCCTTATCTCTGATGTTAGTGAGAAAGCAGTTTCTCACTGTTAAATGTGATGTTAGTGTGTAATGTAGGAATAGGTGTCAAATGTTTTTTCTGCATGTATTAATTTGATCATGTGATTTTTCTTTTTTAACCTGTTGATATGACAGATTATATTGATTTCCAAATGCTGAAGCAGTCTTGTGTGCCAATTGGTGGTCATGTGTAATTATTTTTGTACACTTGCTCGTATTTTATTGAGAATTTTTGCATCTATTTTCATGAAAGGTATTGGTTTATAGTTTTCTTGTAATGTCTTCATTTGGTATTAAGGTAATATTGGCTTCATGGAATGAGTTAGAAAGTATTCTCTCTGGTTCTAGCTTCAGAAAGAGATTGTAGAGAATTAACATAATTTCTTCCTTAAATGCTTGGCTGAATTCGCCAATCAACCCATCTGGGTCTGGGGCTGTCTATTGGAAGGATATCCATTATTGATTTAACTTCTTTCTTTCCTTCTTTCTTTCCTTCTTTCCTTCTTTCCTTCTTTCCTTCTTTCCTTCTTTCCTTCTTTCCTTCCTTCCTTCCTTCCTTCCTTCCTTCCTTCCTTCCTTCCTTCCTTCCTTCC
>NW_022439125.1:9848-10589 GCF_009761245.1 Sapajus apella
TCCTTCCTTCCTTCCTTCCTTCCTTCCTTCCTTCCTTCCTTCCTTCCCTCCCTCCCTCCCTCCCTCCTTCCCTCCTTCCTTCCTTCCTTCCTTCCTTCCTTCCTTCCTTCCTTCCCTCCTTCCTTCTTCCTTTCTTCCTTTCTTTCATGCAGAGTCTCACTCTTGTTCCCCAGGCTGGAGTGCAATGGGACAATCTTCATTCATTGTAGCCTCTTCCTCCTGGGTTCAAGCGATTCTCCTGCCTCAGCCTTCAGAGTAGCTGGGACTACAGGCGCCCACCAGCACGCCTGGTTAATTTTTGTATTTTTTTTAGCAGAGATGGGGTTTTGCTGTATTTCCAGGCTGGCCTCGAACTCCTGTCCTCAAGTGATCTGCCCTCCTCAGCTTCCCAAAGTGCTAGGATTACAAGTGTGAGCCACCGCTGCTGGTGGATTGAATTTCTTTATAAAGATTGCACTATTCAAGGCCGGGCGCAGTGGCTCAAGCCTGTAATCCCAGCACTTTGGGAGGCCGAGGCGGGTGGATCACGAGGTCAAGAGATCGAGACCATCTTGGTCAACATGGTGAAACCCCGTCTCTACTAAAAATACAAAAAATTAGCTGGGCATGGTGGCACGTGCCTGTAATCCCAGCTACTCAGGAGGCTGAGGCAGGAGAATTGCCTGAACCCAGGAGGCGGAGGTTGCGGTGAGCCGAGATCGCGCCATTGCACTCCAGCCTGGGTAACAAGAGCGAAACTCC
>NW_022439126.1:0-307 GCF_009761245.1 Sapajus apella
GTGAGAGTCTGTCTCAAAAAAAAAAAAAAAAAAAAGCCTATAAAGCCTCTTCTTTGCCGGGCGGTGGCTCATGCCTGTAATCCCAACAGTTTGGGAGGCCAAGGCGGGCAGATCTCCTGAGGTTGGGAGTTTAAGACCAGCCTGACCAACATGGAGAAACCCCATCTTTACTAAAAATACAAAATTATTGGGAGGCCGAGGCGAGTGGATCACGAGGTCAAGAGATCGAGACCATCCTGGTCAACACGGTGAAACCCCGTCTCTACTAAAACTACAAAAAATTAGCTGGGCATGGTGGCGCGTGCCT
>NW_022439126.1:407-4422 GCF_009761245.1 Sapajus apella
CATTGCACTCCAGCCTGGGCTACAAGGGCAAAACTCCATCTAAAAAAAAAAAAGAAGGGTGTCTCACTATGTTGCCCAGGCTGATCTCGAACTCCTGAGCTCAGGCGACTCTTCCTGCCCCAGTCTCCGAGTAGCTGGGATTACAAGTGTGTGCCACCATGGCTGGCCCTTTTATAAGGTGTTACCCCATTTGGCCTTTCCAGTCACTCTATGAGATAATTAACATTATCATCCCCATTGCACAGATGAAGAAACCAAGGCCCAGAGGGATTGACCCACTTGCTCAGGATCTACCCTAAGCCAGTGTTCCCTTAACGTCTATTCTGCAGTTTGGTATGTGGCCATTGACAGTGCAAAAGGTGAGCTTGGTCAAAAGATGTTCCCAGAAACATGTGTCATCGTTATATATTTAATGTGCAGGAGAAAAAAAAATTAAAGTAGCATTTTAAGCTCATGGTTCACAAATAGTATTGCTTAGGTTAAATATATTTAAGTTCATACAGTGACGACTGCAAGTATGGTCATAGCAGCTTTATTTATAACAGCAAAAACTGGAAACAAGTGAGACACCCATCAACAAGAGAATAGAGGAACAAACCGTGGAACAGCCATGTAACGGAATCCTCAGCCAGCTGCGAAAGGCAGCAAACCACTGGTCAACCTACAATGGGGACAAATCACAGACATTTGTTTGCATGTTTGTTTTGTTTTGTTTTTGAGACAGAGTCTCTCTCTGTAGCCCAGGCTGGAGTGCGGTGGCGTGATCTCGGCTCACTGCAACCTCTGCCTCCCGGGTTCAAGTGATTCTCCCATCTCAACCTCCGGAGTAGCTGGGATTACAGGCACCTGCCACCACACCTGGCTAGTTTTTGTGTTTTTGTAGAGACGGGGTTTCCCCATATTGGCCAGGCTGGTGTCAAACTCCTGACCTCAGGTGATCCTGATCTGCCTGCCTGGGCCTCCCAAAGTGCTGGGATTACAGGGGTGAGCCACATGCCCATCCTCAGAAACAGTATTGAGCAAAAGAAGCTAGACTCAAGTGTACATATTATACTATAAGATTCCATTGATATGAAGTTCAAAAACAGCTAAAGCAAATCTATGGCTGCCAGTGGGGAGGTGGATACTGTCCAGGGACCCCAGGGAACCTTCTGGGGTGATGGGAATATGCTATATCTTTTTTTTTTTAGACGGAGTCTTGCTCTGTCACCCAAGCTGGAGTGCAATGACACCACTTTGGTTCACTGCAATCTCCGCCTCCCAGGTTCAAGTGATTCTCCTGCTTCAGCCTCCTGAGTATCTGGGATTACAGGCACCCACCACCATACCTGGCTAATTTTTGTATTTTTAGTAGAGAGGGGGTTTCACCTTGTTGGCCAGGCTGGTCTCGAACTCCTGACTTCAAGTGATTTACCCACCTTGGCCTCCCAGAGTGCTGGGATTACAGGCATGAGTCACCTCGCCCAGCCTGGAATATTCTATATCTTGATGTGGGTGTGGTCACATCAGTGTCCTTGTAGGCAAAAATGCATCAACAGGTACATTTCATATTTGTTCAAGTTAATGTATAGGCAGTATGCATCAATAAATCATTAATAGGTTAAGGGAGTTTTTTGTTTTGTTTTGTAAGAGGAGATCTTGCTTTGTTGCCCAAGGTGGTCTTGAACTCCTGGCTTAAAGCAATCATTCCCCCTTGGCCACCCACAATGCTGGGATTACAGGCTTGAGCCACCACGCTCTGCCAGGGTAAGTTTTTAAAAAATAAATGTTTTTTTTTTTTCTTTTTGAGAGTTTCACTCTTGTTACCCAGGCTGGAGTGCAATGGCGCGATCTCGGCTCACCGCAACCTCCGCCTCCTGGGTTCAGGCAATTCTCCTGCCTCAGCCTCCTGAGTAGCTGGGATTACAGGCACACACCACCATGCCCAGCTAATTTTTTGTATTTTTAGTAGAGACGGGGTTTCACCATGTTGACCAGGATGGTCTCGATCTCTTGACCTCGTGATCCACCCGCCTCGGCCTCCCAAAGTGCTGGGATTACAGGCTTGAGCCATCGCGACCGGCCTAAAAATAAATGTATTTAAAGAAAAATTGTAGCTAAATAGTAGTTCGGGGTATGCAAATACGGCCAAAAACAAAAACAAAAAGCAAGGCAGCAAACAAAACTTCAACCACCGAAGTTGGGGGTAATGTAAGTGCTAGGCAATGAAGATGTATTCAGCTTCCCCCTCAAAGGATGCCAGATAAAACAGGATGCCTAGTTAAGTTGAAATTTCAGATCATCAACAAATACTTTTTCAGTGTAAGTATGTCCCATGCAATATTTGGGACATACTTATACTTTATTTATTTATTTATTTTTGCTTTTGTTTGTTATTTATCAGAAACTCACATTTAACTGGACGTCCTGTATTTTTACTTGCTAAATCTGACCACCCTGCCTTCCTGGGATCCCGCCCCGTCTCGCAGCCCGGTGCCCACTGCAGGCGGTGCGCCCTGCGCGGTGTAGTCACGCCGGGCGCAGCCTGGCAACGCGGCCACAAAGGGAGCCCGGGAGGCGGAATCTTTCCACATGCCTGATCAATGGGGGCGCGGAGACGGCGGCGCAAACAGGCCTGAGACAGCCGCACAAAGAGGAGGCCCCTTGGCCGCTCCCGCCTTTCATTGATCCTGGCCCTTTGTGGTTCGGACAACGGGGGCGCAGGAGGCGCCTTGCGGGGACTTGGCCCATTCTCATTAGAGGGAGAAGGCCCTCGAGGACCCCTGTCCCGCCGGCCCTCCCCACCGTTCCTCCTCCCTTGGGTTCCAGGCCTCAGGTCTGGGGATATCCAAAGGTGTCAGGGGAACTGGGCAGGGCACAGGGTGGGGTCGGGCCAGGCTAGGAAAGTCTGGAGCCTGCCTGTGGGGGCCACCCAGCCCCGCCTCCTGAGGACCCCCCAGTCTACTCTGGCAGGCCCTTTCTGTCCCCTTGGTTACAGGCAGGTTTTGCACAGTCTCTATTTTTTTTATTTATTGAGCAAATATTTATTGAGCATTTGCTCCAAGCTGTTCCCACTCCGTACTCCCTCCATGGCCACTTAAATGAGCCAATTCCTCCTCCAAGTATCACCTCTCTGGGAAAGTACCTCTCAGCCCTCTCCCACCTCAGGTTGGGTCGTGAACCCCCGCTACACACGCACACACCCTGTGTGCCTCTCCCCACCTCCCTGCTCTTCAATCACAGTAAGAATGGCTATCAATTATGGAGTACTTCCTATGCCTGCCATGCTAAACATTTGACATTTTCTGTCTTTAATGCTCATAACAACCCTCTAGATTAGAGCTACTGTGATCTCCATTTCCAGAGATGGGAACTGAGGTTTGGCAGGCTGAAGGAGTCACCCAAAGTCACACAGCAAGCACTAGGGTGGAGATTTGAATACAGGCGGTGGATTGAAGAGCTTGAGAGTTTCACATCCCAAGTTCCAGTCTCTATACAGGATGCATTGCTGAGGCCCAGTAATGACCTGTTTACTCCATCAGCACATTTACCCACCGTACTGTGTCTATTTGGCCTTTCCCTTCTGTGTTCCCCACTAGACTGATTGCTCTGTGACCTCAGCACCCAGGACAAAGAAGATGCCCAGGGTATATTTGGTAATCTGAACTATTGGGTTTAAGAATTTTGGCCGAGCACAGTGGCTCAAACCTGTAATTCCAACACTTTGGGAGGCTGAGGCGGGCAGATTACCTGAGGTCAGGAGTTCAGACCAGCCTGGCTAACATGGTGAAACCCGTCTTTACTAAAAATACACAAATTAGGCAGGTGTAGTGGTGGGCACCTGTAATCCCAGCTACTTGGGAGGCTGAGGTAGGAGAATCTCTTGAACCTGGCAGGAGGGGGGGGCGGGTATGCGGAGGTTGCAGTGACCCAAGACTGTACCATCGCACTCCAGCCTGGGCAACAGAGTCAGACTCCATCTCAAAAAAAAAGAAAAGAAAAGAGGGCCGGGCGCGGTGGCTCAAGCCTGTAATCC
>NW_022439126.1:4522-10587 GCF_009761245.1 Sapajus apella
CTGCACCATCGCACTCCAGCCTGGGCAACAGAGTCAGACTCCATCTCAAAAAAAAAGAAAAGAAAAGAAAAAAAGAATTTTACAAAGCCCTCGGGCTGGGAAGTGAGGGAAAGACCTAAAGATGAATCTGATACAATCTCTGCCCACAAATGAACTTGAAATCAGACACTTGAATAATGTAAGAAGGGTTGCAGGGCTCTGGAGTCTGGTATATCTTCCCCACCCCCTTAAAAAGATCAGCTTCGTTGAGGTGTAATTTACATGCAGGAAAATGCACCCATTTTAAGTGTCCAGTTCAATGAACATTGACAGATGCATACACCCATGTAACTAGTATCACTGTCAGATGTAAAATATTTCCATCTCCCCAAGTAGGTTCCTCAGGCTCTTTGCAGTGAATGCCCAGCCCACCCCCATCCTACACAACCCTTGATCTGCTTTCTGTCACTATAAGTTAGTTTGCATTTTCTAGAGTTTCATATAAATGAAATCATACAATGTGTATTCGTTTCCATCTGGCTTTTTTCGCTCACCATACTAATGTGGTGATTCATCCATACTGTGGAGTGACCTCTCAGCTCTAAATCCTCTCTCTGCTTGTGGCCTCTTTGAGTTTCACCCTCTTCCTCTACAAAACAGGGGTGGATTCTGTAAAATTTCATTGAGAGAATGTCTGCAGAGTGCACAGGACCTGCAGACAGCTGGCATGCAAAATAAATGCTCTTGCTTAGTATTCCCTTCCTGCTAGACTGTAAGCTCCATGAGGACAGGGACCTTGGCCATTTTGTTCACCATTGTCCATTAACTGCGGCAGCTACTGTTTATTATAGATGGTGAATAGGAGCTCGGAGACCTGCAGCAAAGTTGCCCAAGATCACACAGGTAGTAAGAGGCAGAGTTGGGATTTGCACCCAGGCAACTTAGTTCTGTAGTGCTTACTTTTTTTATTTTTTTGACACAGGTTCTCACTCTGTCACCCAAACTGAAAGGCAGTGGCACAGTCTTGGCTCACTGCAGTCTCTGCCTCTCAGGCTCAAGCGATCCTCCCACCTCAGCCTCCCAAGTAGTTGGGATTAAGGCAACCACCACAATGCCCAGCTAATTTTTGTATTTTTTGTAGAGATAGAGTCTTACTATGTTGCCCAGGCTGGTCTTGAACTCCTGGACTCAAGCAGTTCACCCACCTCAGCTTCCCAACTTGCTGGATTATAGGCATGAGCCACCACACTGCACCTGGCCTCTATTTTATTTTATTTTAGTTTTGAGATAGAGTCTCCCTCTGTCGCCCACGCTAGAGTGCAGTGGCATGATCTCAGCTCATCTGCCTCCTGGGTTCAAGTGATACTTCTGCCTCAGCCTCCAGTGTAGCTGGGACTACGGGTGCAGGCCACCACGCCCAGCTAATTTTTGTATTTTTAGTAGAGACGGGGTTTCACCGTATTGACCAGGCTGTTCTCAAACTCCTGACCTCGTGATCTGCCTGCCTGGCCTCCCAAAGTGCTGGAATTACAGCCGTGAGCCACTGTCCCCGGCCTTTTTTTTTTGACAGAGTCACGCTCTGTTACCCAGGCTGGAGTGCAGTGGCACCATCTTGGCTCTCTGCAACTTTCACCTCTTGGGTTCAAGTAATTCTCATGCCTCAGTTTCCCAAGTAGCTGGGACTACAGGCACCCTCCACCAGGCCTGGCTAATTTTTGTAGTTTTAGTAGAGATGGAGTTTTACCATGTTTCCCTGGCTGGTCTTGAAATCCTGAACTCAAGCAATCTGCCCACCTCAGCCTCCCAAAGTACTAGGATTACAGGCATCAGCCGCCACACCTGGCCTCTTTTTTTTTCTTTTGGAGGTGAAGTCTCTCAATCTCAGCTCACTGCAACCTCTGCCTCCCAGGTTCAAGTGATTCTCCAGCCTCAGCCTCCCAAGTAGCTGGGATTACAAGTGCCTGCCACCATGCCCAGTTAATTTTTGTATTTTAGTAGAGACGGGGTTTCACCATGTTGTCCAGGATGGTCTCCATCTCTTGACCTCCTGATCCGCCCGCCTCGGCCTCCCAAAGTGCTGGGATTACAGGCGTGAGCTACCTCACTGGCCAACCTGGCCTCTTTTCTTATTATTTATTATGGTATTATGTATGGACTCCTTACCGTAATCACTATACTAAACTACCTCACAATCATTGTTCCCCTCTCTAACAACCTCCCTGAATCTTCTCTTCTTGTCATCTTCACCCTGTACTGACCACTCTATGGAGGGAGCATAATATAAAAAATAACTCTACAACTACTAATATATATTTTTAGTTTATGTGCAAGGCAGTATTCTAAGCACTTTACATATATTAACTCATATAACTCCTCAATAATGCTGTAAGGTAGGTGTTGGGCATCTCCCCACTTTATAGATAAATGAGGAAATTGTAGTGTAACTGAGTGGCTGTGGCTTTGGAGTCAAGACATCTTCCTTTTTTTTTTTTAAAGTGATACATGATAATTGTACATATTTTGGGGGCACGTGTGGTATTTTGATACATACATGCAATGTATAACGATCAAATCAGGATAACTGGGACATCCATCAACCCAAATATTCACCCCTTCTTCCTGTGGGGACATCCCAGTTCCTCTCCTCCAGCAATTATTTCTTCTTCCGCCTCCTCTTCTTCCTCTTCCTCCTCCTCCTCCTCCTCTTCTCCTCCTCCTCCTTCTTCTTCTTCCTCTTGTTGTTCTTGTTCTTCTTCTACTTCTTCTTCTTTGAGATGGAATCTTGCTCTGTGGCCCAGGCTGGAGTGCAGTAGCGTGATCTCAGCTCACTGCAACTTCCACCTCCTGGGTTCATTCGATTCTCCTGCCTCAAACTCCCAGGTAGCTGGGATCACAGGCGCACACCACCACACCTGGCTAATTTTTGTATTTTTTTTAGTAGACATGGGGTTTTTCACCATGTTGGCCAGGCTGTTTTCAAACTCCTGACCTCAGGTGATCCGCCCGCCTCAGCCTCCCAAAGTGCTGGGATTACAGGCATGAGCCAGCGCGCCCAGCCAAGCAATTTTGAACTCTAAAACAAATTATTAACTCTAGTCTCTCTACTGTACTGTAGAACTCTAGATCTTATTCCTTCTATCTGTATTTTCTGATTCTTTTTTTTTTTTTTTTTTAGGACGGGGTTTCAACATGTTGGTCAGGCTGGTCTTGAACTCCCGACCTCAGGTGATCCGCCCGCCTTGGCCTCCAAAGTGCTTGGATTACAGGCGTGAGCCACCGCACCTGGCCTCTATCTGTATTTCTATAGAACATCTTCCTTTTGAAGCCCAGCTTTGTCGTGCTTTCCACGGGACTTGAGCAAACCTCTTCCCCTGATGGCCTGTGTATTCCTCTCGTCAGGACTTCCCCAGAGGTCCTCCTTGACCTGACTTTTTTTCTGGGCACTTCTCTCTGACCCCTTGGCAGGGTTTTCTCTTCCTCTTCTAAGCTTCTTTCCCCAGTCCCTCCCTGGGCCTTAGCAGGCCAAGGCTACAATTTCAAAAGGAGTTGAGTTTCTTCTGGAAAGGGGCTGGGACAGAACCCCTCCCCTCCATGGTCTCTTCCCATAAATGCCCCCTGTGTGCAGCGCCCAGGGCCCTGGGGAGCCTGGCCGGCTGATCTGTAATTAGAAACTTTTCTGCCTTCACGGCAGGAGGAGGGAGGGCCCAGGTCTGGCCCAGTCATTTTGTTTCTCATGAATTATTCAGGAGATGGGAAGTGGAGTGAAGCCGGCCCCTCTGCTGACCAAAGCCCTGCCCAAGGCAGCACGACCTACCCAGCTCTGTCCCTTTCACTGTTTCAGACCCAGGAAATAAACAAACCATGTGCCAGGCAAGTTTACTGAGGGTGTTTATATCAGACTCGGGAAGGGAGGTATGTTCTTTAGCTGCGGAGGGTGACAGGGACTTATCCAAGGTCACCTAGGATAAGCCTAGGAAGAGGACGGCGGAGCTGGGACTCAAACCCAGGAACACCATGCGAGGCTTGGTGCTCCTTTTGTGCTATTATAGATGCTGGGCAGGAGAGGAGATCCCATCAGGCCCGCTAGGAAAAGATAAAAGGTGCTTTCCTTTCTCTCTTGCCTTGCTCCTGCTAAGTCTGGGGGATGGAGAAGGAGGACAATATGGAAAGGAGAGAGCTAATCTCAGGAGCACCAGCTGGGTGACAAGCAAGATTTATTTTGTATTTTTAGTAGAGATGGGGTTTCTCTATGTTGGTCAGGCTGGTCTCGAATTCCCAACCTCAGGCAATCAGCCCGCCTCAGCCTCCCAAAGTGTTGGGATTACAGGCGTAAGCCACGGCGCCCAGCAACAAATATTTTAAAGGAGTTTCTTCAAGACACAAAACAACTGGTCAGCAACAGGTGAGGGGCTCAGTCCTGGCACTGCTCTCTGCGTTGAACTCTTTCTCCTCCTCTCCCGTGGGTAGGCAAGCAGGGCTACCAAGGAATCTCAGCTCCGGAGTCCGCAGCGATCCTTGGATCAGACTTGCCCTGTTGTCACACCTCTCAGTGTCCAGGTGCTGCTCCAGGACAAACCCTCATGAGTGTCCAGATGATATCTGTCATCCCACACTGGTTAACCTCGCAAGGTGGTCCTTTAGAAGGCTCAGGGTTTCCTCATTGGCACAAAGCCGGCAATTCTGAGAGATAGATCAGCTCTAAGCGTACTTCCCGGAAAAACTAAAGCACAGAATTTGGAAAGAATGTCCTGACTCCACTCCTTATTTTCTGTGTAAACTTGGGCCAATTCCTTAACGTCTCTGTCAATTTGTCCATTGATGAAGTGAGATGAGGATAAGAAATAAACATGGCCAGGCACAGTGGCACACGTATAATCCCAGCACTTTGGGAGGCCGAGGCGGGCAGTTGCCTGAGCTCAGGAGTTTGAGGCAGGTGGATCACGAGGTCAGGAGTTCGAGACAAGCCTGGCCAATATAGTGAAACCCTGTTTCTACTAAAAATACAAAAGTGACCGGGTGTGGTGCCTCACGCCTGTAATTCAAGCACTTTGGAGGCCAAGGCAGGCGGATCACCTGAGGTCGGGAGTTCAAGACCAGCCTGACCAACATGGTGAAACCCCATCTTTAAAAAAAAAAAAAAAAAAATTAGCCGGGCGTGGTGGCATGTGCCTGTAGTCCCAGCTACTCAGGAGGCTGAGGCAGAAGAATCACTTGAACCCAGTAGGCAGAGGTTGTGGTGAGCCGAGATGACGCCACTACACTCCACCCTGGACAACAAGAGCAAAAACTCCATCTCAAAAAAAAAAAGAAGGAAAAGAAAAAGAAACATGAGCTGTGGTGTGGAATGAATATGATAGCATATATAAGGCACAGAGCAATGCTTAGCACATAGCGAGTGCTCAGTAAGTGTTGCCGTTATTACTGTTATTGATTATTGTTATTCCTGATGACAGCCTCTCATTAAGCTTGGTTAACAGAGAGGCAGCAACTACCAGATGGTGAACATGTGTCTTCTTGAAACAGCACCCCAGTTTTCCCTGGGGAACTCCTCCTCCCCCAATATCAGTTCCTGTATCTGGGATGGAGCTTACTCCACCCACCTTCGGCCCCAGGGTTGGGCCTGGGATCTAGCCTGGCCACAAGGATTGGTGGAAGAACAGGCATGTGACCCAATGGGAGCCAATCAGTGGAAGACTTGAGATTTTTGCTGGAGAGAGGCACTCTTTTTTAACCAACAGGAAAAAGCATGGTTAGAGCTTCTGAGAGCCTTCTTGTCACCCTGGGGAGGAGAGTGTCTGTCTGAGATTGAAGCCACAGAAGAAAGCAGAGCCAAGACATGGTAAAGACATGAAATGGAATCTTTGACCTCCTTGATCCAGTTGTAAGTCAGTAAATAATAATAATTATTATGATTATTTGCTTTGTTTGCATCAGTGAGTTGAGTTTTCTGTCGTTTACAACCAAGAATGCTGAGGAAACTTGCCAACAATGTGCCAATGTGCCAATGTGTGCCCTCTCTCTCTCTCTCTCCATATATATATTTATTTTATATTATTTTATTTTATTTTATTTTATTTTTTTTTTTT
>NW_022439127.1:0-10586 GCF_009761245.1 Sapajus apella
GCTGCAATGAACATTCGTGTGCACGTGTCCTTATAGTAGAATGATTTGTAATCCTTTGGATATATACCCAGTAATGGGATTGCTGGGTCAAATGGAATTTCTATTTCTAGGTCTTTGAGGAATCGCCACACTGTCTTCCACAATGGTTGAACTAATTTACACTCCCACCAACAGTGTAAAAGTTTTCCTATTTCTCCACATCCTCTCCAGCATCTGTTGTCTTCAGATTTTTTAATGATCGCCATTCTAACTGGCGTTAGATGGTATCTCAATGTTGTTTTGATTTGCATTTCTCTGATGACCAGTGATGATGAGCATTTTTTCATATGTTTGTTGGCCTCATGTATATCTTCTTTTGTAAAGTGTCTGTTCATATCCTTTGCCCACTTTTGAATGGGCTTGTTAGTTTTTTTCTTGTAAATCTGTTTTAGTTCTTTGTAAATTCTGGATGTCAGCCCTTTGTCAGATGGGTAAACTGCAAAAATTTTTTCCCATTCTGTTGGTTGCCGATGCACTCTAATGATTGTTTCTTTTGCTGTGCAGAAGCTGTGGAGTTTGATTCGGTCCCATTTGTCTATTTTGGCTTTTGTTGTCAATGCTTTTGGTGTTTTGGTCATGAAGTCCTGGCCTACACCTATGTCCTGAATGGTTTTGCCTAGATTTTCTTCTAGGGTTTTTGTGGTGTTAGGTCTTATGTTTAAGTCTTTAATCCATAGGTCTTATGTTTAAAGTTAATTTTAGTGTAAGGTGTCAGGAATTAATCCATCTGGAGTTAATTTTAGTGTAAAGTGCATTCTGCACATTGCTAGCCAATTTTCCCAACTCCATTTATTAAACAGGGGATCCTTTCTCCATTGCTTGTTTTTGTCAGGTTTGTCAAAGTTTAGATGGTTGTAGATGTGTGGTGTTGCTCTGGAGGCCTCTGTTCTGTTCCATTGATCTATATCTCTGATTTGGTACCAGTATCATGCTGTTTTGAGCACTGTTGCCTTGTAGGGTAGCTTGAAGTCCGGCAGCATGATACTGCCAGCTTTGTTCTTTTTGCTTAGGATTGTCTTGGCTATGTGGGCTCTTTTTTGGTTCCATGTGAAGTTTAAAGTGTTTTTTCCAGTTCTGTGAAGAAGATTATTGGTAGTTTGATGGGGATAGCATTAAATCTATAAATTACTTTGGGCAGTATGGCCATTTTCATGATATTGATTCTTCCTTACCAGGAGAATAGAATGTTTTTCTATCTGTGTCTTCTCTTACTTCCTTGAGCAGTGGTTTGTAGTTCTCCTTGAAGAGGTCCTTTACATCCTTTGTTAGTTGCCTTCCTAGGTATTATACTCTCTTTGTAGCAATTGCGAATGGGAGTTTGCTCATGATTTGGCTCTCTGTTAGTCTGTTATTGGTGTATAGAAATGCTTATGATTTCCGCACATTGATTTTGTATCTTGAGACTTTGCTGAAGTTGCTTATCAGCTTAACGAGATTTTGGGCTGAGACGATGGGGTCTTCTACATATACAATCATGTCATCTAAAAATAGAGACAATTTGACTTCCTCCTTTCCTGATTGAATACCCTTTATTTATTTTTCTTGCCTGATTGCTCTGACTAGAACTTCCAATACTATATTGAAGAAGAGTGGTGAGAGAGGGCATACTTGTCTAGTGCCAGTTTTCAAAGGGAATGCTTCCTGTTTTTGCTCATTCAGTATGACATTGGCAGTGGGTTTGTCATAAATGGCTTTTATTATTTTGTGATATGTTCCATCAATACCTAGTTTATTGAGAGTTTTTACCATAAAGCGCTGTTGAATTTTGTCGAAGACGTTCTCTGCATCTATTGAGATAATTATGTGGTTTTTGTCTTTGGTTCTATTTATGTGATGGATTACGTTTATGGACTTGCGTATGTTGAACCAGCCTTGCATCCCTGGGATGAAGCCTACTTGATCCTGATGAATAAGCATTTCGATGTGCTGTTGCAAGAGATTTGCCAGTATTTTATTGAAGATTTTTCCATCTATCTTCATCATGGATATTGGCCTGAAGTTTTCTTTTTTCGTTGAGTCTCTGGTGGGTTTTGGTATCAGGATGATGTTAGTCTCATAAAATGAGTTGGGGAGGATTCCCTCTTTTTCTATTGGTTGGAATAGTTTCAGAAGGAATGGTACCAGCTCCTCTTTCTATGTCTGGTAGAATTTGGCTATGAACACGTCTGGACATGGACTTTTTTTGGTTGGTAGGCTATTAATTGCTGCCTCAATTTCAGCCCTTATTATTAGTCTATTCAGGGTTTCAGCTTCTTCCTGGTTTTGTCTTGGGAGGGCGCAAGTGTCCAAGAATTTATCCATTTCTTCCAGGTTTACTGGTTTATGCGTATAGATTTGTTTGTAGTAATCTCTGATGGTAGTTTGTATTTCTGTGGGATGGGTGGTGATATCCCCTTTATCATTTTTTATTGCATCTATTTGATTCTTCTCTCTCTCTCTCTCTTTTTTTAATTAATCTGGCTAACAGTCTATTTTGTTGATCTTTTCAAAAAACCACATTCTGGATTTATTAATTTTTGAAGGGTTTGTTGTGTCTCTATCTCCTTCATTTCTGCTCTTTAGTTATTTCTTGTCTTCTGCTAGATTTTTATATGAAGCTGACAAACATATGAAAAAGAGCTCATCACCACTGGTAATTAGAGAAATGCAAATCAAAACCCCATTGAGATAGCATCTCATGCCAAGTAGAATGGTGATCATTAAAAACTCTGGAGACAACCGATGCTGGAGAGGATGTGGAGAAATAGGAATACTTTTACACTGTTAGTGGGAGTGTAACTTAGTTCAACCATTGTGGAAGACTTTGTGGCGATTCCTCAAAGATCTAGAAATAGAAATTCCATTTGACCCAATAATCCTATTACGGAGTATATACCCCAAGGGCTACAAATGGTTCTATTATAAAGACATGGACATGTATGTTTATCGTGGCACTGTTTACAATCGCAAAGAGCTGGAACCACCCCAAATGCTCATCAATGATAGAATGGACAAAGAAAATGTGGCGCATATACACCACATAATATTATGCAGCTACAAAAAATGATGAGTTCATGTCCTTTATAGGGACATGGATGAACCTGGAAACCATCATTCTCAGCAAACTAACACAAGAACAGAAAATCAAACCCTGCATGTTTTCACTCACAGGCGAGTGTTAAACAATGAGAACACATGGACACAGAGAGGGGAGTATCACTAGGGTCCATTGGGGGGGCTAGGAGGGGATAGGGGGGGGGGGGGGGGGGGAGGGATAATGTGGAGAGAAATGTGAGGTATAGGTGTTGGGAGGATGGAGGCAGCAAACCACCTTGGCCATGAATGTACCTAGGCAACAATTTTGCATGATCTGTACATGTACTCCAGAACCTAAAGTACAATTTAAAAAATCAGAAAAAAAAAGATGGTAAAGTTGAGACAGGTAAAATGTGTAACATTTACTGAATGCAGAGGAGCAGAAACTGGGATTTTAGAGGGAGACCAAAGATATAAGAAGCCAAAGAGCAGTGGGTACAATGTACATTCGATATGGATATCCTCAAAGCCTTGACTTCATCACTGTGTAACCTATGTGTGTAACAAAATTGCACTTGCAACTCATACATTTATACAGATATTACTTTAAATGAATAGAGCCCAAGGATCTGCAATAAAAAAAATCAGAAAGGGGAACAGCAGGAGATGAATCCAGAAAGGGGAGGTAAAGACCATCTTTATAGATAATCTTAAGAATCACATGAAAGATTTAGGGACCCATCCTAACATCCATGAGACCCTTGAAGGATTGTAGGATAGTGGGCTTATGTCTGTGTTCTGAAGAAACCACATGGGCAAATGCAAACAGAATGGATTGGTAGGTAGTGTGGCTGGACACAGGAGACCAGTTAGAGACTATGACAGTCAGGTGGGCGTCGGCTTGAATCAGGACTGTACAGTGAATGGTGTTTTTATGCTATTAAAATAATTCAAAACACAGTAGTAGGTTGGGGAGCATCTTTCTGTTAGGCAGATGACTTTTTTTTTTTTTTTTGTAATCCTAAAGACACACCAATTCAAAAAATTATTGGAAAACATTTGCAGTGAAGCAACTGCTTTTAAATTGCTGTCTGATTCAGGGTGATTTCCTTAATTACTCCATGCCTTCATTTTCTCATTGTGCCTCATTGACAAAATGAGGATAAGAATAGTAGAAGCACCGTCTTTATGAAGCTGTTACACAGATTAAATGAGGCAATTATTAAAAATTAGCTGAAACAGTTCTTAGCAGATAGCAAGGCTCAGTATGTATCATCTATCGTCATGGTCATTATCATCATCATCATTGTTTTTTTTTTATTTTTTATTTTTCTTTCTTCTTTTATTGGCATATGGAGCTTGGGAATATTAGTGGGAGAACAAGATGACCATGTGAGGCATACAAAAGGCACCATGCTGGAAAGAATCCAAGGGAATGAAAAATCACTTATTTAAATCAAATTTAGACACAGACTTTGTATCTCTTAGATGTAAATCATGTCTAAATACAAATCTAAATCATATTTACAAATAATTATTACACAAAGCCTATGTAACACATCCTTTATAGTACACAACTGTAAATAAGAATACAAATCTCCACTGCTGTGGGTTCAAAACACAGCAGGCTTGGACCACTCAAAAATGATATTTGAGAGAAATTAAGTCATCCTGAAGTTCTGCAGGCAGATACTAGCAGACATACCACTTTGACACTTTTCATGCTGTCATTCAGAAAAAACAGAATACATGTGATACATTAGGAACATTGATAAAGAACATATATGCAAATTATATCTTCCAACGATTTATCTGTGATATATGAAAATCATTTAGAAGATGTAAGCTTAAAATATATCTTATGGAATTCCGGAAAACTTTTTCTTTACTACATCCTCTCCTTTTGCTCTGGGCGTTTCAATTTATTTATCTATGGTCCCATATTTTCTCTGTGTAGATAAGTAGGCTGAGTATGAATCCTACTTCATAATGTGGCTACAAAGTCAGAAAAAGCACTGGGCCAGGAGTCAGAATATCCAGGTTATACTTTTGATTCTTTCATTAAACAGCTTTGTGACACTGAAGGAGTCTGCCAAATTATTTAGATCTAAATTATTCTTGTCTGTAAAGCTGAAAATAAGAGAGAACTGGGCTAGAAAATCTATAGGGTTCCTTTCACTCCAATTTCTACCAGTCTTTTTCTAAATGGGATCATCTCTAACACAAAGTTACAATGGTGCATCAGAACATCCTGTGACTGACCTTCTGTTTTGCTACTTTTTGATCTGATGACAGATGGCCTGCAGATAGATCAACAACCTAATTGGGAGTAGATAAGCTGGCCAGATTGGTGAATGACTGAGAAGAGACTGCAAAGGAATAATATACCCTTTCATTTGCCCCTTAGCGCAAAGATGAATCAGGCTATGGAGGGGGTCAATTCGCTGTACTAGAAAGGATTGATTATATAGGCAGAAAATGCAAAAGTTTTAGGTCTTTATAGCCATGTCTGCCCACATATGTATTCACTTTTCCATGCTAGTTTTTCAGGATAGAAGTTGCATTAAATTTATACCAATTCCTAGCTACTGGCCTAGTAATTAAGAATCTACATTCAGTTGTAATGCATTAATAAACATAGGATTATAGAAGACATTTACTATGTAATGCTACCTTTAATTAAAGTAACTCAATTTTCAAAGTAGTTTCACCAACTTTCCATCTGATTCCAACTCTAAAAGGTAGTAGGGACTGGAATTAACAACTCCAGATTACAGATGAAACATCAGACTCAGAAAGGTAAAGGAGCCGCTTTAGTATCAAAAGGTCAGAAGCTTGTGAATGATGAAGCTGAAGGTAGGCCCAGATATGCTAACTCCTTGCCCAGTCCTCTTTCAAAATGCCACTTTGCTCTTACAATGCATTATGCTGGTAAGACACTCTGTGGATGTATCTGTATATCACATAATCACTGTCAGAAAAACAACCTCAAGTTCTCTTGAATGACTTAAAGCTGACTTCCAGGCTGTAATTCAGTGTTGTTAAGGGATAATGAGACCCACACAAATGTGCTGACAGCACTAAACAAAAACAATTTTCACCAGTACCTAGTATGGAAAGGACTGCTGGCAGCACGTTGGCCTCTACTGTCCTACCTACACACACCTATAAAGCATCAGTCAGTCTCACCTCTGGCCTGTATGCTTTGTGAAGATGACCAAACAAGTTTGTTTAAAATTTCTTTTTTAAGGAAATCATTAGGTATATTCAAAAGGGTCATCCACTGTATTGTTTAGAATTTAAATGTACCAAATTTTTCTGTTCTAAAAATGTCTGATAAATTCTAAAGTACTAGTTAACTAACGGTCATCCATTTTCTTTTTTTTTTTTTAAATGTGGCTGAACTACATGCAATGTGCTGAACCAGTTTTGGAATCCACCCTGTAGCAGAGTAAAACTGGACCAAAGGAAGTGGATTCAAGGCTCCAGGCTGTCACTCCTCCAGCTACTCAATCTACAGAGTTTTCCTTCAGCTGTTTTTTGTGATTTGTGGTGATTTGTTTTGGATTCCTCTGTATGACAGACAGGTCTGATCTTGAGGAAGACTGGTAGCCCACATCCTCTGCTTTTATGGGCTTAATGATATGGCCGGGCTTGGTAATGACCTTGAGAGTAGTCAGCTTCTGAAAAGCCCTCTGAGTGTTCCACGTGGATCCTATGGGAGTCTGGATGATCCTTTCAAATTGCTGATGGTGGATAAATGGATATGGAAGCACTCGTACCTGATGAGCCGCTGCATGGTTGTTGCGCTTCTCATTGATAATCACATTTAGCAAATTCTTATCTTTTCTTGGAGGACCCTCTGGGGCTTTAATGAGAAACTGGCGTCTTTTCTTGGCACTGGGCTTTAGGCCCACACCACCCCACTCACCCCAGCCAGGTAGTATCAGGTCCATGTCTTTTGGCTTACTCGCCTCTACGGCTTCCTTCTCTTTCAAGAAATCTCTGATGACATCATCCCCAGCAAAAGCTTCCTTTATCATCTGCCTTTGGTCTCTCTCCTCTTCATCTTCCAGCTCCTCTATTGTTGTGGGAACTGCCAAAGACCTCATGGAAGGAGACTGTGTGGTGAGGAGGTTCTGTAGGTCGATCATTTGCTCCTTCTTCTTCTCCTTAGGGGCATCAGGCCAATTATTTGGGGTCCTCTCTGACTGCTGCCCTTCTAACACAGGTCTGGGAAGCCCCTTATTTTGAAAACAATCTTCTTTTCCCAGCTCTTCCAGAGTCTGTACTCTCTCTGGCCTCTCTGGCAACAGGGACTCCTCTTCTTCTGGGGCAGCTTCATCTCTCTGGACCTGGGGAACTGTCCCCTCTGAACTTGCTTTTTTGCTTCCTGGACTGATGGTTTTTCTTCAGTTTCTGAGTTAGTGCCCTCAATTCAGACAGCACCTCCTGGCTGCTAGAATCTTTTGTTTTTTGACTGCCTGCTGGCTCAGCATCTTGGTTGAGCTCAGAACTTTTTCTAAGGGATCTCCTTTCCTCAAATCCTCTCAACAAAATTGCTTCCTCTGCTGCTGGTCTTTCTTCTCTCTCACTTCCAGAGACCTCATGGGCTGCAGGCTCTGGCAGTTGCTCAGGGTTCTCCTGGGTTGCAACCTCTTTGGTGTCACTGGTGTAGCTCCTGAGCATCCAGGGATTCAGTCCATCCACATTCTTCTGCACTTCATTCACTACCTCAGGAACAAAGAGTTCTTCTACTTTTGTGCCTCCCTCCTCTTCTTCACTCTCAAAGGCTACCTGGAGTTTCTCTGTCAGTTCTTTGTTCTTGGTCAACTGTTCCTGCATAGCTTGGCGAGCCTCCAGGTCATATTTGACCATAATTGCCTTTGACTTGGCCCATTTCCCACTGGATTGGTGCTTAAGGCTCATTCTATCATTCTGGCATTTTCAATTTTTTCCAGTTCTTCCAATGCTGCAGTCGGATTAACCTTCTGCAGCTGCTCAAAGTCTTTTAAGGCTTTCTTGGCCTTTCCTTTCTTTACAACTTTGTGATACTTTTTATTTTTGATTTTCTTCTCTCTTTGAGCCTTGGCCTCATAGTAGGACTACCGAGCCCGGGCCCTCTGAAGCTCTGCTCGGTGCATCTTTGCCTCTTCCAGGTTCATGGCTTGGAGACAGGCCTTTTCCATGGGAGTCAGTAAAGGGTCTGTCACTGGCTGCTTGTTCTTATGGAGGAGGGTAAAAATTTCCTGCTCCAGGGGAGTTCTTGCCTTCCAGCCACTGAGCACATGTTCAATGGGGGCAATGGCTGGCTGCTCCTTCCCTAGGGGGAAAGCCATCATCATTGTTATGAAAGTTGCTCCTTTGAAATCATTAAAAACAAACATGAGGATACTAGAACTCTGATGGCGTCAACTTTCTAAGGTCTCAGAGAGATAGTGGAAGAGTCAGAGTATCCTCAAAGTCTTTTTGAGCCAGTGGGTAAAAATGTGAGTGATGATCCTGATCATGATCAGAGGTGGTTCTGGGAGAGACTCATCCAACGCCAATGTGAAAAGCGGAGGGGTTGGGGCGGGGGCATGATGAGAAACAGAAAGTCAGAATAGAAGATGATAATACATTTTTCAACTATTAGAGCAGACACCATAGGACAAATAATAAATTACAAAGAGCAAGAGATAAACATATAAAATGGCTGAAAATTGATTTTTGTTTTTTGTCATAGAACAGAGATCTGGGATCATCACAAAAGAATGCACAGAAAAAAGATGAAAAGATTAAGCAAATAGGAGAGAATAAATGTAGACAGTAGAAAATATAAAGATAAATGGTGTCCTTATTAGTAAATTCAATGTGCAGAACAAAACATATTTAAAGGCATAATATAGGAAAATTTCCCGAAAGAAAGAAAGATGTAAATTCATAGTTAGAAAATAAAATTCTGATTGATCAACACTGGGGCATGTCCTAATAAAATTACCAATTGGTAGAGATAAAAAATTATATTTCTGATACCCTAGCAGAAAAAGTGAGCCACATACATGAGGAACGAGTCGTCTGAACTTCTTCTTCTTGACAGTAATACTTAATGCCAAGAAATGATGGATAAATTTCAGCATAGTACTGGCGACCTGGATAGAGCTTATAGTACAGATGGTTTCTTTCTTACTCCATTTGTGTTGCTATCAAGGAATATCTGAGGCTGGGTAACTTATAAATAAAAAGAGGTTTATTTGGCTCATGGCTCAGTAGACTGCTCAAGAAGCAGGGTGATGGAATCTGGTTGGCTTCTGGTGAGATCCTCAGGGTGCTTCCACTCTTAGTGGCAGGCAAAGGGGCACTGAAGTGTGGAGGTCACTTGGCAAGAACAGAAGTAAGAAAGAGGGAGGTGCTAGACTATTTTAAACCACCAGCTCTTGGGATAATTAAGAGGATGAGAACTCACTCATTACTGCGAGAGTGGCACGAACATGAGGCATCTGACTCCATGAAAAAAAAACATCTCCCATTAGGACCCACCTCCAACATTTGGGGTCAGATTTCAACATGAGCTTTGGAGGGGGAAAATATCCAAACCTCAGCAGTCCCCAATTTACAATGGTTTGATTTACAATTGCTTGGCTTTACAATGGTATAAAAGCAACAACGCCTTCAGGAGAAACCGTACTTCAAGTACCTATACAACATTTCTGTTATTCACTTTCAGTATAGTATTCAATAAAGTACATATTCAATACTTTATTATAAAATAGGCTTTGGGTTAGATGATTTGGCTAAAGTAAATATTCCAAACACCTTAAAGCTAGCTTAGACTAAGTCATGGTGTTCACTAGGTTAGGTGTATTAAATGTATTTTTGACTTACAATATTTTCAAGTTATGATGGGTTTATCTGGATGTAATTGCATCATAAATTAAGGAACATCTGTATTGTTAGACACAGAATATAAAAAAATGCAATAACCATATGCCTTTCTTACAGCAAAACAAATAAAATGGCCAATTAAAGAAGAACACAAAAAATTTAAAAATTAAAAAAAAAGATGTGTAAAAATCTGGATTGAATATTGCATTTATTTGATATATAGTTAAGACTTAGGTAACTATGCAAAAGAGTACAAAATATTATAATTCTTAGTAATATAAAAATCATGATTCACCTTACACAACTTAGAAGTGGGAAAAGGAGCGAGTTGAGAAATTAGAGACAGGGTAGTTTTACCACCTGATCTCACTTATTTTATAGTAAATAAATTTAAACCTTCTGAAATTAAGGATTGTTGTTAAAGAAATAATGAGTCTAACATTATAATGCCATTTGCATAATTGTTTTTATTAACGTTGGAGAAATAAACATTTTAATAATAAATATTTTTGCCATATATTTATTTTATTGCATTTTAGGTTTTGGGGTACCTGTGAAAAACATGCAAGATTGTTGCATAGTTACACATGTGGCAGTGTGATTTGCTGCCTTCCTCCCCATCACCCACATCTGGCATCTCTCCCCTTGCTATCTCTCCCCAGCTCCCC
>NW_022439128.1:0-10586 GCF_009761245.1 Sapajus apella
GCTGCAATGAACATTCGTGTGCACGTGTCCTTATAGTAGAATGATTTGTAATCCTTTGGATATATACCCAGTAATGGGATTGCTGGGTCAAATGGAATTTCTATTTCTAGGTCTTTGAGGAATCGCCACACTGTCTTCCACAATGGTTGAACTAATTTACACTCCCACCAACAGTGTAAAAGTTTTCCTATTTCTCCACATCCTCTCCAGCATCTGTTGTCTTCAGATTTTTTAATGATCGCCATTCTAACTGGCGTTAGATGGTATCTCAATGTTGTTTTGATTTGCATTTCTCTGATGACCAGTGATGATGAGCATTTTTTCATATGTTTGTTGGCCTCATGTATATCTTCTTTTGTAAAGTGTCTGTTCATATCCTTTGCCCACTTTTGAATGGGCTTGTTAGTTTTTTTCTTGTAAATCTGTTTTAGTTCTTTGTAAATTCTGGATGTCAGCCCTTTGTCAGATGGGTAAACTGCAAAAATTTTTTCCCATTCTGTTGGTTGCCGATGCACTCTAATGATTGTTTCTTTTGCTGTGCAGAAGCTGTGGAGTTTGATTCGGTCCCATTTGTCTATTTTGGCTTTTGTTGTCAATGCTTTTGGTGTTTTGGTCATGAAGTCCTGGCCTACACCTATGTCCTGAATGGTTTTGCCTAGATTTTCTTCTAGGGTTTTTGTGGTGTTAGGTCTTATGTTTAAGTCTTTAATCCATAGGTCTTATGTTTAAAGTTAATTTTAGTGTAAGGTGTCAGGAATTAATCCATCTGGAGTTAATTTTAGTGTAAAGTGCATTCTGCACATTGCTAGCCAATTTTCCCAACTCCATTTATTAAACAGGGGATCCTTTCTCCATTGCTTGTTTTTGTCAGGTTTGTCAAAGTTTAGATGGTTGTAGATGTGTGGTGTTGCTCTGGAGGCCTCTGTTCTGTTCCATTGATCTATATCTCTGATTTGGTACCAGTATCATGCTGTTTTGAGCACTGTTGCCTTGTAGGGTAGCTTGAAGTCCGGCAGCATGATACTGCCAGCTTTGTTCTTTTTGCTTAGGATTGTCTTGGCTATGTGGGCTCTTTTTTGGTTCCATGTGAAGTTTAAAGTGTTTTTTCCAGTTCTGTGAAGAAGATTATTGGTAGTTTGATGGGGATAGCATTAAATCTATAAATTACTTTGGGCAGTATGGCCATTTTCATGATATTGATTCTTCCTTACCAGGAGAATAGAATGTTTTTCTATCTGTGTCTTCTCTTACTTCCTTGAGCAGTGGTTTGTAGTTCTCCTTGAAGAGGTCCTTTACATCCTTTGTTAGTTGCCTTCCTAGGTATTATACTCTCTTTGTAGCAATTGCGAATGGGAGTTTGCTCATGATTTGGCTCTCTGTTAGTCTGTTATTGGTGTATAGAAATGCTTATGATTTCCGCACATTGATTTTGTATCTTGAGACTTTGCTGAAGTTGCTTATCAGCTTAACGAGATTTTGGGCTGAGACGATGGGGTCTTCTACATATACAATCATGTCATCTAAAAATAGAGACAATTTGACTTCCTCCTTTCCTGATTGAATACCCTTTATTTATTTTTCTTGCCTGATTGCTCTGACTAGAACTTCCAATACTATATTGAAGAAGAGTGGTGAGAGAGGGCATACTTGTCTAGTGCCAGTTTTCAAAGGGAATGCTTCCTGTTTTTGCTCATTCAGTATGACATTGGCAGTGGGTTTGTCATAAATGGCTTTTATTATTTTGTGATATGTTCCATCAATACCTAGTTTATTGAGAGTTTTTACCATAAAGCGCTGTTGAATTTTGTCGAAGACGTTCTCTGCATCTATTGAGATAATTATGTGGTTTTTGTCTTTGGTTCTATTTATGTGATGGATTACGTTTATGGACTTGCGTATGTTGAACCAGCCTTGCATCCCTGGGATGAAGCCTACTTGATCCTGATGAATAAGCATTTCGATGTGCTGTTGCAAGAGATTTGCCAGTATTTTATTGAAGATTTTTCCATCTATCTTCATCATGGATATTGGCCTGAAGTTTTCTTTTTTCGTTGAGTCTCTGGTGGGTTTTGGTATCAGGATGATGTTAGTCTCATAAAATGAGTTGGGGAGGATTCCCTCTTTTTCTATTGGTTGGAATAGTTTCAGAAGGAATGGTACCAGCTCCTCTTTCTATGTCTGGTAGAATTTGGCTATGAACACGTCTGGACATGGACTTTTTTTGGTTGGTAGGCTATTAATTGCTGCCTCAATTTCAGCCCTTATTATTAGTCTATTCAGGGTTTCAGCTTCTTCCTGGTTTTGTCTTGGGAGGGCGCAAGTGTCCAAGAATTTATCCATTTCTTCCAGGTTTACTGGTTTATGCGTATAGATTTGTTTGTAGTAATCTCTGATGGTAGTTTGTATTTCTGTGGGATGGGTGGTGATATCCCCTTTATCATTTTTTATTGCATCTATTTGATTCTTCTCTCTCTCTCTCTCTTTTTTTAATTAATCTGGCTAACAGTCTATTTTGTTGATCTTTTCAAAAAACCACATTCTGGATTTATTAATTTTTGAAGGGTTTGTTGTGTCTCTATCTCCTTCATTTCTGCTCTTTAGTTATTTCTTGTCTTCTGCTAGATTTTTATATGAAGCTGACAAACATATGAAAAAGAGCTCATCACCACTGGTAATTAGAGAAATGCAAATCAAAACCCCATTGAGATAGCATCTCATGCCAAGTAGAATGGTGATCATTAAAAACTCTGGAGACAACCGATGCTGGAGAGGATGTGGAGAAATAGGAATACTTTTACACTGTTAGTGGGAGTGTAACTTAGTTCAACCATTGTGGAAGACTTTGTGGCGATTCCTCAAAGATCTAGAAATAGAAATTCCATTTGACCCAATAATCCTATTACGGAGTATATACCCCAAGGGCTACAAATGGTTCTATTATAAAGACATGGACATGTATGTTTATCGTGGCACTGTTTACAATCGCAAAGAGCTGGAACCACCCCAAATGCTCATCAATGATAGAATGGACAAAGAAAATGTGGCGCATATACACCACATAATATTATGCAGCTACAAAAAATGATGAGTTCATGTCCTTTATAGGGACATGGATGAACCTGGAAACCATCATTCTCAGCAAACTAACACAAGAACAGAAAATCAAACCCTGCATGTTTTCACTCACAGGCGAGTGTTAAACAATGAGAACACATGGACACAGAGAGGGGAGTATCACTAGGGTCCATTGGTGGGGCTAGGATGGGATAGTGGGAGGGGAGGGTGGGGAGGGATAATGTGGAGAGAAATGTGAGGTATAGGTGTTGGGAGGATGGAGGCAGCAAACCACCTTGGCCATGAATGTACCTAGGCAACAATTTTGCATGATCTGTACATGTACTCCAGAACCTAAAGTACAATTTAAAAAATCAGAAAAAAAAAGATGGTAAAGTTGAGACAGGTAAAATGTGTAACATTTACTGAATGCAGAGGAGCAGAAACTGGGATTTTAGAGGGAGACCAAAGATATAAGAAGCCAAAGAGCAGTGGGTACAATGTACATTCGATATGGATATCCTCAAAGCCTTGACTTCATCACTGTGTAACCTATGTGTGTAACAAAATTGCACTTGCAACTCATACATTTATACAGATATTACTTTAAATGAATAGAGCCCAAGGATCTGCAATAAAAAAAATCAGAAAGGGGAACAGCAGGAGATGAATCCAGAAAGGGGAGGTAAAGACCATCTTTATAGATAATCTTAAGAATCACATGAAAGATTTAGGGACCCATCCTAACATCCATGAGACCCTTGAAGGATTGTAGGATAGTGGGCTTATGTCTGTGTTCTGAAGAAACCACATGGGCAAATGCAAACAGAATGGATTGGTAGGTAGTGTGGCTGGACACAGGAGACCAGTTAGAGACTATGACAGTCAGGTGGGCGTCGGCTTGAATCAGGACTGTACAGTGAATGGTGTTTTTATGCTATTAAAATAATTCAAAACACAGTAGTAGGTTGGGGAGCATCTTTCTGTTAGGCAGATGACTTTTTTTTTTTTTTTTGTAATCCTAAAGACACACCAATTCAAAAAATTATTGGAAAACATTTGCAGTGAAGCAACTGCTTTTAAATTGCTGTCTGATTCAGGGTGATTTCCTTAATTACTCCATGCCTTCATTTTCTCATTGTGCCTCATTGACAAAATGAGGATAAGAATAGTAGAAGCACCGTCTTTATGAAGCTGTTACACAGATTAAATGAGGCAATTATTAAAAATTAGCTGAAACAGTTCTTAGCAGATAGCAAGGCTCAGTATGTATCATCTATCGTCATGGTCATTATCATCATCATCATTGTTTTTTTTTTATTTTTTATTTTTCTTTCTTCTTTTATTGGCATATGGAGCTTGGGAATATTAGTGGGAGAACAAGATGACCATGTGAGGCATACAAAAGGCACCATGCTGGAAAGAATCCAAGGGAATGAAAAATCACTTATTTAAATCAAATTTAGACACAGACTTTGTATCTCTTAGATGTAAATCATGTCTAAATACAAATCTAAATCATATTTACAAATAATTATTACACAAAGCCTATGTAACACATCCTTTATAGTACACAACTGTAAATAAGAATACAAATCTCCACTGCTGTGGGTTCAAAACACAGCAGGCTTGGACCACTCAAAAATGATATTTGAGAGAAATTAAGTCATCCTGAAGTTCTGCAGGCAGATACTAGCAGACATACCACTTTGACACTTTTCATGCTGTCATTCAGAAAAAACAGAATACATGTTATACATTAGGAACATTGATAAAGAACATACATGCAAATTATATCTTCCAACGATTTATCTGTGATATATGAAAATCATTTAGAAGATGTAAGCTTAAAATATATCTTATGGAATTCCGGAAAACTTTTTCTTTACTACATCCTCTCCTTTTGCTCTGGGCGTTTCAATTTATTTATCTATGGTCCCATATTTTCTCTGTGTAGATAAGTAGGCTGAGTATGAATCCTACTTCATAATGTGGCTACAAAGTCAGAAAAAGCACTGGGCCAGGAGTCAGAATATCCAGGTTATACTTTTGATTCTTTCATTAAACAGCTTTGTGACACTGAAGGAGTCTGCCAAATTATTTAGATCTAAATTATTCTTGTCTGTAAAGCTGAAAATAAGAGAGAACTGGGCTAGAAAATCTATAGGGTTCCTTTCACTCCAATTTCTACCAGTCTTTTTCTAAATGGGATCATCTCTAACACAAAGTTACAATGGTGCATCAGAACATCCTGTGACTGACCTTCTGTTTTGCTACTTTTTGATCTGATGACAGATGGCCTGCAGATAGATCAACAACCTAATTGGGAGTAGATAAGCTGGCCAGATTGGTGAATGACTGAGAAGAGACTGCAAAGGAATAATATACCCTTTCATTTGCCCCTTAGCGCAAAGATGAATCAGGCTATGGAGGGGGTCAATTCGCTGTACTAGAAAGGATTGATTATATAGGCAGAAAATGCAAAAGTTTTAGGTCTTTATAGCCATGTCTGCCCACATATGTATTCACTTTTCCATGCTAGTTTTTCAGGATAGAAGTTGCATTAAATTTATACCAATTCCTAGCTACTGGCCTAGTAATTAAGAATCTACATTCAGTTGTAATGCATTAATAAACATAGGATTATAGAAGACATTTACTATGTAATGCTACCTTTAATTAAAGTAACTCAATTTTCAAAGTAGTTTCACCAACTTTCCATCTGATTCCAACTCTAAAAGGTAGTAGGGACTGGAATTAACAACTCCAGATTACAGATGAAACATCAGACTCAGAAAGGTAAAGGAGCCGCTTTAGTATCAAAAGGTCAGAAGCTTGTGAATGATGAAGCTGAAGGTAGGCCCAGATATGCTAACTCCTTGCCCAGTCCTCTTTCAAAATGCCACTTTGCTCTTACAATGCATTATGCTGGTAAGACACTCTGTGGATGTATCTGTATATCACATAATCACTGTCAGAAAAACAACCTCAAGTTCTCTTGAATGACTTAAAGCTGACTTCCAGGCTGTAATTCAGTGTTGTTAAGGGATAATGAGACCCACACAAATGTGCTGACAGCACTAAACAAAAACAATTTTCACCAGTACCTAGTATGGTAAGGACTGCTGGCAGCACGTTGGCCTCTACTGTCCTACCTACACACACCTATAAAGCATCAGTCAGTCTCACCTCTGGCCTGTATGCTTTGTGAAGATGACCAAACAAGTTTGTTTAAAATTTCTTTTTTAAGGAAATCATTAGGTATATTCAAAAGGGTCATCCACTGTATTGTTTAGAATTTAAATGTACCAAATTTTTCTGTTCTAAAAATGTCTGATAAATTCTAAAGTACTAGTTAACTAACGGTCATCCATTTTCTTTTTTTTTTTTTAAATGTGGCTGAACTACATGCAATGTGCTGAACCAGTTTTGGAATCCACCCTGTAGCAGAGTAAAACTGGACCAAAGGAAGTGGATTCGAGGCTCCAGGCTGTCACTCCTCCAGCTACTCAATCTACAGAGTTTTCCTTCAGCTGTTTTTTGTGATTTGTGGTGATTTGTTTTGGATTCCTCTGTATGACAGACAGGTCTGATCTTGAGGAAGACTGGTAGCCCACATCCTCTGCTTTTATGGGCTTAATGATATGGCCGGGCTTGGTAATGACCTTGAGAGTAGTCAGCTTCTGAAAAGCCCTCTGAGTGTTCCACGTGGATCCTATGGGAGTCTGGATGATCCTTTCAAATTGCTGATGGTGGATAAATGGATATGGAAGCACTCGTACCTGATGAGCCGCTGCATGGTTGTTGCGCTTCTCATTGATAATCACATTTAGCAAATTCTTATCTTTTCTTGGAGGACCCTCTGGGGCTTTAATGAGAAACTGGCGTCTTTTCTTGGCACTGGGCTTTAGGCCCACACCACCCCACTCACCCCAGCCAGGTAGTATCAGGTCCATGTCTTTTGGCTTACTCGCCTCTACGGCTTCCTTCTCTTTCAAGAAATCTCTGATGACATCATCCCCAGCAAAAGCTTCCTTTATCATCTGCCTTTGGTCTCTCTCCTCTTCATCTTCCAGCTCCTCTATTGTTGTGGGAACTGCCAAAGACCTCATGGAAGGAGACTGTGTGGTGAGGAGGTTCTGTAGGTCGATCATTTGCTCCTTCTTCTTCTCCTTAGGGGCATCAGGCCAATTATTTGGGGTCCTCTCTGACTGCTGCCCTTCTAACACAGGTCTGGGAAGCCCCTTATTTTGAAAACAATCTTCTTTTCCCAGCTCTTCCAGAGTCTGTACTCTCTCTGGCCTCTCTGGCAACAGGGACTCCTCTTCTTCTGGGGCAGCTTCATCTCTCTGGACCTGGGGAACTGTCCCCTCTGAACTTGCTTTTTTGCTTCCTGGACTGATGGTTTTTCTTCAGTTTCTGAGTTAGTGCCCTCAATTCAGACAGCACCTCCTGGCTGCTAGAATCTTTTGTTTTTTGACTGCCTGCTGGCTCAGCATCTTGGTTAAGCTCAGAACTTTTTCTAAGGGATCTCCTTTCCTCAAATCCTCTCAACAAAATTGCTTCCTCTGCTGCTGGTCTTTCTTCTCTCTCACTTCCAGAGACCTCATGGGCTGCAGGCTCTGGCAGTTGCTCAGGGTTCTCCTGGGTTGCAACCTCTTTGGTGTCACTGGTGTAGCTCCTGAGCATCCAGGGATTCAGTCCATCCACATTCTTCTGCACTTCATTCACTACCTCAGGAACAAAGAGTTCTTCTACTTTTGTGCCTCCCTCCTCTTCTTCACTCTCAAAGGCTACCTGGAGTTTCTCTGTCAGTTCTTTGTTCTTGGTCAACTGTTCCTGCATAGCTTGGCGAGCCTCCAGGTCATATTTGACCATAATTGCCTTTGACTTGGCCCATTTCCCACTGGATTGGTGCTTAAGGCTCATTCTATCATTCTGGCATTTTCAATTTTTTCCAGTTCTTCCAATGCTGCAGTCGGATTAACCTTCTGCAGCTGCTCAAAGTCTTTTAAGGCTTTCTTGGCCTTTCTTTTCTTTACAACTTTGTGATACTTTTTATTTTTGATTTTCTTCTCTCTTTGAGCCTTGGCCTCATAGTAGGACTACCGAGCCCGGGCCCTCTGAAGCTCTGCTCGGTGCATCTTTGCCTCTTCCAGGTTCATGGCTTGGAGACAGGCCTTTTCCATGGGAGTCAGTAAAGGGTCTGTCACTGACTGCTTGTTCTTATGGAGGAGGGTAAAAATTTCCTGCTCCAGGGGAGTTCTTGCCTTCCAGCCACTGAGCACATGTTCAATGGGGGCAATGGCTGGCTGCTCCTTCCCTAGGGGGAAAGCCATCATCATTGTTATGAAAGTTGCTCCTTTGAAATCATTAAAAACAAACATGAGGATACTAGAACTCTGATGGCGTCAACTTTCTAAGGTCTCAGAGAGATAGTGGAAGAGTCAGAGTATCCTCAAAGTCTTTTTGAGCCAGTGGGTAAAAATGTGAGTGATGATCCTGATCATGATCAGAGGTGGTTCTGGGAGAGACTCATCCAACGCCAATGTGAAAAGCGGAGGGGTTGGGGCGGGGGCATGATGAGAAACAGAAAGTCAGAATAGAAGATGATAATACATTTTTCAACTATTAGAGCAGACACCATAGGACAAATAATAAATTACAAAGAGCAAGAGATAAACATATAAAATGGCTGAAAATTGATTTTTGTTTTTTGTCATAGAACAGAGATCTGGGATCATCACAAAAGAATGCACAGAAAAAAGATGAAAAGATTAAGCAAATAGGAGAGAATAAATGTAGACAGTAGAAAATATAAAGATAAATGGTGTCCTTATTAGTAAATTCAATGTGCAGAACAAAACATATTTAAAGGCATAATATAGGAAAATTTCCCGAAAGAAAGAAAGATGTAAATTCATAGTTAGAAAATAAAATTCTGATTGATCAACACTGGGGCATGTCCTAATAAAATTACCAATTGGTAGAGATAAAAAATTATATTTCTGATACCCTAGCAGAAAAAGTGAGCCACATACATGAGGAACGAGTCGTCTGAACTTCTTCTTCTTGACAGTAATACTTAATGCCAAGAAATGATGGATAAATTTCAGCATAGTACTGGCGACCTGGATAGAGCTTATAGTACAGATGGTTTCTTTCTTACTCCATTTGTGTTGCTATCAAGGAATATCTGAGGCTGGGTAACTTATAAATAAAAAGAGGTTTATTTGGCTCATGGCTCAGTAGACTGCTCAAGAAGCAGGGTGATGGAATCTGGTTGGCTTCTGGTGAGATCCTCAGGGTGCTTCCACTCTTAGTGGCAGGCAAAGGGGCACTGAAGTGTGGAGGTCACTTGGCAAGAACAGAAGTAAGAAAGAGGGAGGTGCTAGACTATTTTAAACCACCAGCTCTTGGGATAATTAAGAGGATGAGAACTCACTCATTACTGCGAGAGTGGCACGAACATGAGGCATCTGACTCCATGAAAAAAAAACATCTCCCATTAGGACCCACCTCCAACATTTGGGGTCAGATTTCAACATGAGCTTTGGAGGGGGAAAATATCCAAACCTCAGCAGTCCCCAATTTACAATGGTTTGATTTACAATTGCTTGGCTTTACAATGGTATAAAAGCAACAACGCCTTCAGGAGAAACCGTACTTCAAGTACCTATACAACATTTCTGTTATTCACTTTCAGTATAGTATTCAATAAAGTACATATTCAATACTTTATTATAAAATAGGCTTTGGGTTAGATGATTTGGCTAAAGTAAATATTCCAAACACCTTAAAGCTAGCTTAGACTAAGTCATGGTGTTCACTAGGTTAGGTGTATTAAATGTATTTTTGACTTACAATATTTTCAAGTTATGATGGGTTTATCTGGATGTAATTGCATCATAAATTAAGGAACATCTGTATTGTTAGACACAGAATATAAAAAAATGCAATAACCATATGCCTTTCTTACAGCAAAACAAATAAAATGGCCAATTAAAGAAGAACACAAAAAATTTAAAAATTAAAAAAAAAGATGTGTAAAAATCTGGATTGAATATTGCATTTATTTGATATATAGTTAAGACTTAGGTAACTATGCAAAAGAGTACAAAATATTATAATTCTTAGTAATATAAAAATCATGATTCACCTTACACAACTTAGAAGTGGGAAAAGGAGCGAGTTGAGAAATTAGAGACAGGGTAGTTTTACCACCTGATCTCACTTATTTTATAGTAAATAAATTTAAACCTTCTGAAATTAAGGATTGTTGTTAAAGAAATAATGAGTCTAACATTATAATGCCATTTGCATAATTGTTTTTATTAACGTTGGAGAAATAAACATTTTAATAATAAATATTTTTGCCATATATTTATTTTATTGCATTTTAGGTTTTGGGGTACCTGTGAAAAACATGCAAGATTGTTGCATAGTTACACATGTGGCAGTGTGATTTGCTGCCTTCCTCCCCATCACCCACATCTGGCATCTCTCCCCTTGCTATCTCTCCCCAGCTCCCC
>NW_022439129.1:0-10586 GCF_009761245.1 Sapajus apella
ATTTCTGAACCGCTGCACACACACATCAGTTTAACTCTGTAAGTTGACTGTACAGCTTAAGAACCATTCTGTTGAGAGGGATCCAAGATGGCCGTTTAGGAACAGCTCAGGATTGCAGCTCCCAATGAAAGCGCAGAGGGTGAGTGGACGCCGCGTTTTTATTGCCCACAGACTAGGAAATTCCCGGGCAGAGGTGTTCCACGGTCGCCAGCGCGGCTGTTTTGGCCAGCGCAGCTGTACCGGCCAGCGCCGCTGGTTTGCCCCGTGCGGCTGCTTTGTCGGCGTCCCGGAGCCGTGGTTCTCCGTACAGAATACACTGGTCCGGGGGCCCTTTTGGCTGGTGATTGGAGCCACGGGAAGTCGCCCATACGCTGGTTCAAAAAGGGGACTGAGCAGAGAACCAGGACAGTAGATTCCAGGGCAAAAAAAAAAAAAAAGGGTCACAAACCTCAGTGCCGCTGTTTAAGCCAGCGCAGTGAGTGGCCGCAGGGGAAAACAAACAGACCCCGGCGCCTCTTCAACAGGCGACTGGAACACCAACTTAAAAAAGGCTCTGAGGCAGGGAGCCAGGCGATCAGGCTCGGCTGGCCCCACCCCCACAAAAGAACAGCAACCAGAAACTCTGGATTGAGAGTTTCACAGCAAGCGCAGCTGAACCCAGGACGGTTCAGCTCTTTGAGGGAGGGTCGTCTGCCATTACCAGGGAGCCCGCCGTTGCCAAGGCAACCCGCCATTGCTGAGGCAGCCTGCCGTTGCCAAGGCAACCCGCCACAGCAGAGACTCCGCCCCAACAGAGGCGGGCCACCATCGCCAAAGCAGTTCTAACTACAACCATATAAACAGGACTGCAGGGAAGTTCACTCAGCAGCGGGGCGCAGCCCACAGCAGCTCAGCAAAGCTGCTATAGGCCGACCGTGACTAGGCTGCCTCCTTGCTGGGCTGGGCAGGTCTGAAGGAAAAAAATAAAAAATAAATAAAAGAAAAAAGAAGGCAGCAGCATAACGGAAACTCATAAATAAAGCCCTAAATCCCTGGGACAGAGCACCTGGGAACAAAAAGTAGTTTATGAGTTCTGCTGCAGCAGACCTAAAAGTACTTGCCCAGCAGCTCTGAATGAACAACAACAGAGCTCGCAACTCACCATTTGAGCTCCTATAAAGAAAAGACCATCTCCTCAAGCAGCTCCCTGACCCCTATATATCCAAAAAGACACCTCATAGAGGAGAGATCAGATTGACACTAGGCGGGTATCCTTCTGGGACAAAGATAGAAGAAGAAGAAAACTGGTAACAAACCTTGCTGTTCAACAGCTGCTGCAGGTGAACCCCAGGCAAGCAGGGCCTGGAGTGAACCTCAGCAGACCTACAGCAGAGGGGCCAGACTGTCAGAAGGAAAACCAAGAAGCAGAAATAACCTCATCATCAACAAACAGAACGTCAATCTGAAAGATTTGAGACCCAATCTGAAAGCCAGCAACTACAAAGTTGACAGGTGGATAAATCCTTAAGGATGGGAAGAAACCGGCGCAAAAAGGATGAAAACACCCGAAACAAGAACACCTCTCCTCCTAAAAGGGATCACAACTCCTCGCCAGCAAGGGAACAAGGTTGGATGGAGAATGAGTGTGATGAAATGACAGAATCAGAATTCAGAAGGTGGGTAGTAAGAAACTTCTGTGAACTTAAAGAACATGTTCTAACCAAATGCAAAGAAACTAAGAACGTTGAAAAAAGATTTGACGAAATGCTAACAAGAATGGACAAAATAGAAAGGAATATAAGTGAATTGATGGAGCTGAAAACTGCAACACGAGAACTTCGTGAACCATGCACAAGTATCAACAGCCGAATTGACCAAGCAGAAGAAAGGATATCAGAGGTCGAAGATCAACTCAATGAAATAAAATGGGAAGGCAAGACTGGAGAAAAAAGGGTAAAAAGGGATGAACAAAGTCTCCAAGAAATGTGGGACTATGTGAAAAGACCTAATCTACGTTTGATAGGCGTACCCGAATGTGACGAAGAGAATGAATCCAAGCTGGAAAATACTCTTCAGGATATTATCCAGGAAAACTTCCCCAACCTAGCAAGGCAGGCAAACATTCAAGTCCAGGAAATACAGAGAACACCACAAAGATATTCGTCAAGAAGAGCAACCCCCAAGGCACATAATCATCAGATTCACCAGGGTCAAAATGAAGGAGAAAATACTAAGGGCAGCCAGGGAGAAAGGTCGGGTTACCCACAAAGGGAAGCCCATCAGACTCACAGCAGATCTCTCAGCAGAAACCGTACAAGCCAGAAGAGAATGGGGGCCAATATTCAACATCCTTAAAGAAAAGAACTTTCAACCCAGAATCTCCTATCCAGCCAAACTAAGCTTCATAAGTGAAGGAAAAATAAAATCCTTTGGGAACATGCGAGTACTCAGAGATTTCGTCACCACCAGGCCAGCTCTACAAGAGCTCCTGAAAGAGGCTCTACACATATAAAGGAACAACAAGTACCAGCTCAACTAAAGGGCAAAACAGCCAGCTAGCACCAAAATGGCAGTATCAAATTCACACATAACAATATTAACCCTAAATGTAAATGGACTAAATGCCCCAATCAAAAGACACAGACTGGCAAATTGGATTAAAAGCCAAAACCCATCTGTGTGCTGTATCCAGGAAACCCATCTCACATGCAAGGATACACAAAGGCTCAAAATAAAGGGATGGAGGAAGATTTACCAAGCAAATGGAGAGCAAAAAAAAGCAGGAGTTGCAATTCTCATCTCTGATAAATTAAACTTTAAAGCAACAAAGATCATAAGAGACAAAGAGGGACATTACATAATGGTAAAAGGATCAATGCAACAAGAAGAGCTAACGATGTTAAATATATACGCACCCAATACAGGAGCACCCAGATACATAAGGCAAGTTCTTAATGACTTACAAAGGGACTTAGACTCCCACACAATAATAGTGGGAGACTTTAACACCCCATTGTCAACATTAGACAGATCAACAAGACAGAAAATTAACAAGGATATCCAGGACTTGAACTCAGACCTGGACCAAGCAAACCTAATAGACATTTACAGAACTCTCCACCCCAAATCCACAGAATATACATTCTTCTCAGCACCACATCACACCTACTCTAAAATTGACCACATAATTGGGAGTAAATCACTCCTCAGCAAATGCAAAAGAACGGAAATCGTAACAAACAGTCTCTCAGACCACAGTGCAATCAAGTTAGAACTCAGAATTCAAAAACTAACTCAGAACCGCACAGCTTCATGGAAACTGAACAACTTGCTCTTGAATGTTGACTGGATAAACAATGAAATGAAGGCAGAAATAAAGATATTCTTCGAAACCAACGAGAATGAAGAAACAACATACCAGAATCTCTGGGACACATTTAAAGCAGTCTCTAGAGGAAAATATATAGCAATAAGTGCCCACATGAGAAACAAGAAGAGATCAAAAATTGACACCCTATCGTCAAAACTGAAAGAGCTAGAGGAGCAAGATCAAAAAAACTCAAAGTCTAGCA
Organism: Sapajus apella; assembly: GCF_009761245.1. Classification (NCBI taxonomy): domain Eukaryota; kingdom Metazoa; phylum Chordata; class Mammalia; order Primates; family Cebidae; genus Sapajus; species Sapajus apella. The sequence continues at coordinate 3,552 of NW_022439129.1, forward strand.
GAAGACAAGAAATAGCTAAGATCAGAGCAGAACTGAAGGAGATAGAGACACAAAAAACCCTTCAAAAAATCAATAAATCCAGGAGCTGGTATTTTGAAAAGATCAACAAAATAGACAGACCACTATCCAGATTAATAAAAAAGAAAAGAGAGAATAACCAAATTGATGCAATAAAAAAAGATAAAGGGGATATCACCACAGATTCCACAGAAATTCAAACCATCATCAGAGATTATTACAAACAACTCTATGCACACAAACTAATAAACCTGGAAGAAATGGATAAATTCCTGGACACCTGCCTCCTGCCAAGCCTAAACCAGGAAGAAGCCGAAACCCTGAACAGACCCATAACAAGGTCTGAAGTTGAGGCAGCAACTAAGAGCTTACCACCCAAAAAAAGCCCAGGTCCAGATGGGTTCACAGCTGAATTCTACCAGACATACAAAGAGGAGCTGGTACCATTTCTTCTGAAACTATTCCACACAATACAAAAAGGGGGAATTCTTCCCAAATCATTTTATGAGACCAACATCATCCTGATTCCAAAACCCGGCAGAGACTCAACAAGAAAAGAAAACTACAGGCCAATATCCATGATGAACATAGATGCAAAAATCTTCAATAAAATACTGACAAGCCGATTGCAACAGCACATCAAAAAGCTTATCCCCCATGATCAAGTAGGCTTCATCCCTGGGATGCAAGGCTGGTTCAACATACACAAGTCTATAAACGTAATTCACCACAGAAACAGAACCAAAGACAAAAACCACATGATTATCTCAATTGATGCAGAGAAGGCCTTTGACAAAATTCAACAGCCCTTTATGCTAAAAACACTCAATAAGCTAGGTATCAATGGAACGCATCTCAAAATAATAAAAGCTATTTATGACAAACCATCAGCCAATATCATACTGAATGGGCAAAAACTGGAAGCATTCCTCTTGAAATGTGGCACCAGACAAGGATGCCCACTCTCACCACTGCTATTCAATATAGTATTAGAAGTTCTAGCCAGAGCAATCAGGCATGAAAAAGAAATAAAGGGCATTCAAATAGGAAAGGAGGAAGTCAAATTGTCTCTATTTGCAGACGACATGATTGTGTATGTAGAAGACCCCATCGTCTCAGCCCCAAACCTCCTGAAACTCATAAGCAAGTTCAGCAAAGTCTCAGGATACAAAATCAATGTGCAAAAATCACATGCATTCCTATACACCAGTAACAGACTTAAAGAGAGCCAAATCAAGAACAAACTTCCATTCACAATTGCCACAAAGAGAATAAAATACCTAGGAATACAACTAACAAGGAATGTAAAGGACCTCTTCAAGGAGAACTACAAGCCACTGCTCAACGAAATAAGAGAGGACAGAAACAGATGGAGAAACATCCCATGTTCATGGTTAGGAAGAATCAATATCGTGAAAATGGCCATACTGCCCAAAGTAATTTACAGATTCAATGCTATCCCCATCAAGCTACCAATGACCTTCTTTGCAGAACTGGAAAAAACCACCTTAAACTTCATATGGAACCAAAAGAGAGCCCGCATAGCCAAGTCAATTCTAAGCAAAAAGAACAAAGCGGGGGGCATCACACTACCAGACTTCAAACTATACTACAAGGCTACAGTAATCAAAACAGCATGCTACTGGTACCAAAACAGAGATATAGACCAATGGAACAGAACAGAGGTCTCGGAGGCAACACAACCTTTCTACAACCATCTGATCTTTGACAAACCAGACAAAAACAAACAATGGGGAAAGGATTCCCTGTTCAATAAATGGTGTTGGGAAAGCTGGCTAGCCATGTGCAGAAAGCAGAAACTGGACCCCTTCCTGACACCTTACACTAAAATTAACTCCAGATGGATTAAAGACTTAAACATAAGACCTAACACCATAAAAACCCTAGAAGAAAATCTAGGCAAAACCATTCAGGACGTAGGTGTAGGCAAGGACTTCATGACCAAAACGCCAAACGCATTGACAACAAAAGCCAAAATAGACAAATGGGACCTAATCAAACTCCACAGCTTCTGCACAGCAAAAGAAACAATCATTAGAGTGAATCGGAAACCAACAGATTGGGAAAAAATTTTTGCAGTTTACCCATCTGATAAAGGGCTGATATCCATAATTTACAAAGAACTAAAGCAGATTTACAAGAAAAAATCTAACAAGCCCATTCAAAAGTGGGCAAAGGATATGAACAGACACTTCTCAAAAGAAGACATACGTGAGGCCAACAAACATATGAAAAAATGCTCATCATCACTGGTCATCAGAGAAATGCAAATCAAAACTACACTGAGATACCATCTCACGCCGGTTAGAATGGCGATCATTAAAAAATCTGGAGACAACAGATGCTGGAGAGGATGTGGAGAAATAGGAACACTTTTGCACTGTTGGTGGGAGTGTAAATTAGTGCAACCATTGTGGAAGACAGTGTGGCGATTCCTCAAGGACCTAGAAATAGAAATTCCATTTGACCCAGCAATCCCATTACTGGGTATATATCCAAAGGATTACAAATCGTTCTACTATAAGGACACGTGTACACGAATGTTCATTGCAGCACTGTTTACAATAGCAAAGACCTGGAACCAACCCAAATGCCCATCGACGATAGACTAGATAGGGAAAATGTGGCACATATACACCATGGAATATTATGCAGCCATCAAAAACGATGAGTTTGGGTCCTTTGAAGGGACATGGATGAACCTGGAAACCATCATTCTCAGCAAACTGACAGAAGAGCAGAAGATCAAACACCGCATGTTCTCACTCATAGGCGGGTGTTGAACAATGAGAACACATGGACACAGGGAGGGGAGCACTACACACTGGGGTCAGTTGGGAGGAAATAGGGGAGGGACGGTGGGGGGTGGGAAGCTGGGGAGAGATCGCAAAGGAAGAAATGCCAGATGTAGGTGATGGGGAGGAAGGCAGCAAATCACACTCCCAAGTGTGTTCCTATGCAACAATTTTGCATGTTCTTCACATGTACCCCAAAACGTAAAATGCAATAAAAAAAATGGAAAAAAAAAAGTTATAAAATAAAGAAAACTCATTGAATTTAAAAAAAAGAAAAAAAAAAAGAAGCATTCTGTTAGATAGCTGCACTTTTGGTTTAGACGAAGCTATTTCTCATTACAGCCAATAGTCTAAGTCACTCTATAATATCCAAGTGCAGCTTTTAGAAGAAAAGTTTTTCTAATGCGCTGAATCTGAACATAGATGCAACTTCCTAAGGTGAACGAACACAAAGCAGAACAGTTTGAAATAGATGTTTCTCCTGTGTTTTAAACGCAGTGTTACTGCTAGTTCTTATATGCCTCTAAATGGCTGGAAATATCTGTTTCCATATTCTCCAATAGACAGTAGTTCTGAACTGCTGGCCACACACATCAGTGTATCTCTGTAAGTTGATTGTACAGCTTGACAATCATTCTGCTAGATAGCTGCGTTTTTGTTGTAGAGCAAGATATTTCTCATTACAGCTTATAGTGTCATTCACTCTGGAATATCGAAACGCAGCTTTTTGAAGAGACGTGTTTCTAACTCGCTGAATCTAAACATAGATTCAACATCCTAAGGCGGACGAACACAAAGCAGAGCAGTTTGAACCAGATGTTTCTCCTATATTTTAAACGCAGTCTTACTGCTAGGTCTTAAATGCCTGTGTAAGGCTCGAAATATCTGTTTCCAGATTACCCAAAGAAAAGATTTCAGAACATCTGCACACACACACATCAATTTAACTCCATAAGATGATTTTACAGCTTGACAACCATTCTGCTAGATAGTTGCGTTTTTGTTTTAGAGCAAGATATTTCTCATTACAGTCTTTAGTCTCAGTCACTCTGGAATATCCAAATGCAGATTTTAGAAGAAACGTTTTTCTAACTCGCTGAATCTAAACATACAGGCAACTTCCTAAGGTGAACGAACACAAAGCAGAGCAGTTTGAAATAGACGTTTCTCCAGTGTTTTAAACGCAGTCTTACTGGTAGTTCTCACCTGCCTGTATATGGCTGGAAATATCTGTTTCCAGATTCTCGAAGCAAAGTATTTCTGAACTGCTGCAAACACACATCAGTTTACCTCTGTAAGTTGATTGTACAGCTTGACAACCATTCTACTAGGTAGCTGCGTTTTTGTTTTAGAGCAAGATGTTTCTGATTACCGCCTACAGGCTCTTTCACACTGGAATATCCAAACGCTGCTTTTAGAAAAAACGTGTTTCTAACTCGCTGAATCTAAACATAGATGCAACATCCTAAGGTGAACGAACACAAAGCAGAGCCGTTTGATCTATACGTTTCTCTTGTGTTTTAAACGCAGTCTTACTGCTGGTTCTTATATGCCATTAAATGACTGGTAATATCTGTTTCCATATTCTCCAATAGACAGGATTTCTGAACTGCTGGCCACACACATCAGTTTATCTCTGTAAATTGATTCAACAGCTTAACATCAATACTGCTAGATATCTGCGTTTTTGTTTTAGAGCAAGATATTTCTTATTACAGCCTACCATCTCATTCACTCTGGAATATCCAAACGCAGCTTTTAGAAGAAGAAAAGTGTTTCTAACGGGCTGAATCTAAACATAGGTGGAACTTCCTATGGTGAACGAAAGCAAAGCAGAGCAGTTTGAAATTGACGATTTTCCTGTGTTATAAACGCAGTCTTACTGCTAGTTCTCATATGCCTGTATATGGCTGGAAATGTCTGTTTCCAGATTCTAGAAGCAAAGGATTTCTGAACTGCTTCACGCACACATCAGTTTAACTCTGTAAGCTGGTTGTCCAGCTTGACATCCATACTTCTAGACAGCTGCATTTTTGTTTTAGAGCAAGATATTTCTCATTACACACAATAGTCTCAGTCACTCTGGAATAACCAAACACAGCTTATAGATGAAACGTGTTTCCAACTCGCTGATTCTAAACATAGATGCAACTTCCTAAGGTGAACGAACAAAAGGCCAGAGTTGTTTGTACTAGACGTTTCTCCTGGGTTTTAAATGGAATTTTACTGCTAGTTCTTATATGCATGTATATGGCTGGAAACAACTGTTTCCAGATTCTCCAAAGAAAAGATATCTGAACTGTTGAACACACACATCAGTTTACCTCTGTACGTTGATTCTACAGCTTAACAACCATTCTGCTAGGTAGCTGCGTTTTTGTTTCAGAGCAAGATATTTCTCATTGCAGTCTATAGTCTCTTTCACACTGGAATATCCAAACGCAGCTTTTAGAAGAAAAGTGTTTCTAACGGGCTGAATCTAAACAGAGGGGGAACTTCCTAAGGTGAACGAAAGCAAAGCAGAGCAGTTTGAAATAGACGATTCTCCTGTGTTGTAAACGCAGTCTTACTGCTAGTTCTCATATGCATGTATATGGCTGGAAATGTCTGTTTCCAGATTCTGGAAACAAAGGATTTCTGAACTATTGCACACACACATCAGTTTACCTCTGTAAGTTGATTCTACAGCTTAACAACCATTCTGCTAGGTAGCTGCGTTTTTGTTTCAGAGCAAGATATTTCTCATTGCAGCCTATAGTCTCTTTCACTCTGGAATATCCAAATGCAGCATTTAGAAGAAACGTGTTTCTAACTCGCTGAATCTAAACATAGATACAAATTGCTAAGGTGAACGAACACAAAGCAGAGCAGTTTGAAATGGACGATTCTCCTGTGTTTTAAACGCATTCCTACTTGTAGTTCTTATATGCCTGTATATGGCTGGAAATATCTGTTTCCAAATTCTCCAAAGAAAGGATTTCTGAACTGCTACACACACACATCAGTTTAACTCTGTAAGTTGATTCTACAGCTTAACAACCATTCTGCTAGCTAGTTGCGTTTTTGTTTTAGAGCAAGATATTTCTCATTACAGCCTTTAGTCTCAGTCACTCTGGAATATCCAAACGCAGCTTTTAGAAGAAAAGTGTTTCTAATCCCTGAATCTGAACATAGAGGCAACTTCCTAACGTGAGGGAACTTAAAGCAGAACAGCTTGAACTAGACGTTTGTCCTGTGTTTTAAACGCAGTCTTATTGCTATTTCCTATAGGCCTGTATATGTCTGGAAATATATGTTTCCAGATTCCCCAAAGAAAAGATTTCAGAACCTCTGCGCACACACATCAATTTAACTCCATAATATGATTTTACAACTTGACAACCATTCTGCTAGATAGCTGCGTTTTTGTTTTAGTGCAAGATATTTCTCATTACAGCCTTTAGTCTAAGTCACTCTGGAATATCCAAACGCAGATTTTAGAAGAAACGTTTTTCTAACTCGCTGAATCTAAACATAGATGTAACTTCCTAAGGTGAACGAACACAAAGCAGAGCAGGTTGAAATAGATGTTTCTCCTGTGTTTTAAACGCAGTCTTACTGCTAGGTCTTAAATGCCTGTGTAAGACTGGAAATATCTGTTTCCAGATTCCCCAAAGAAAAGATTTCAGAACCTCCGCACACACACAACAATTTAACTCCATAAGATGATTTTACAGCTTGACAACCATTCTGCTAGATAGCTGCGTTTTTTTTTTAGAGGAAGATATTTCTCTTTACAGCCTTTAGTCTCAGTCACTCTGGAATATCCAAACGCAGATTTTAGAAGAAACGTTTTTCTAACTCGCTGAATCTAAACATACAGGCAACTTCCTAAGGTGAATGAACACAAAGCAGAGCAGTTTGAAATAGACGTTTCTCCAGTGTTTTAAACGCAGTCTTACCGGTAAATCTCATATGGCTGGAAATATCTGTTTCCAGATTCTCGAAGCAAAGGATTTCTGAACTACTGCAAACACACATCAGTTTAACTCTGTATGTTGATTGTACAGCTTGACAACCATACTGCTAAATAGCTGCGTTTTTGTTTTAGAGCAAGATGATTCTGATTACGGCCTACAAGCTCTTTCACACTGGAATATCCAAACGCTGCTTTCAGAAGAAACGTGTTTCTAACTCGCTGAATCTAAACATAGATGCAACT
>NW_022439130.1:0-10584 GCF_009761245.1 Sapajus apella
TGTAAGCATCTCCCGGTTGGACTAGGGACTCCCTGGGGACACGGTGGCTTTCCATCACGGCTGCTGTGGCAGATGACACAAATGGCCCCAGTTCTACACGCCTTCCTGCGTGTGTGCTCCTTGGCAATGTCGCTTTTCAGGTTTTCCCATCAAGGGGTGGAGTCTCTTTCCTCACACCTTGAATCTAGGCCAGGCTTGTCACTGGCTTTTTGGCCAGTAGCTTGAGTGGTAGCCACCTTGTGCAAAGTTCTGAGCCTCTGCCTCATGCTTCTGTCTCTGGGAACCCTCCTCAGCCATCACATGAAAAAGCCAGCCTGCAGGATGATAAGAGCTATGTGGATTAGCCAGTGCCGCCACCCCGAGCCAGCACCCTTCCAGAAGCAGAATCACTTAGCTGACCCACAGATGCATAAAGGAGCTCAGCTGCAAGATGAGAAAACTGCTCAGCCGAGCCCAGCCCGAATCGCTGACCCACAGAAATCTTAAAAGGAGCCTGGTGTGGTGTCTCACGTCTATAATCCCAAAACTTTGGGAGGCTGAGACAGGAGGACTACTTGAAGCCAGGACTTTGAGACCAGCCTGGACAACATAGTGAGATCCCATGTCAACAACAAAAAAATTTTTTAATTAACCAGGCACAGTGGGGTATGCCTGTAATCCCAGCTACTCAGGAGGCTGAGGTGAGAGGACCACTTGAGCCTGGAAGATTGAGGTGGCAGTGATCACACCACTGCACTCCAGCCTGGGCAACAGAGCAAGACCCTATCAAAAAAAAAAAAAAAAAAAAAAAAAAAGGTCATGTTTTTAAGCCTCTAAACTTTGAGGGTGTTTGTTACACAGCAAGAGCTAACTGGTACATCTGCATTCTGGACAACAGAAAGAGGGAAATGGGGAAATGGAGGGCAGGGCCCTTCCATTTAAGGGCACTTCAGGGAAGTTACATTGATTGCTGTCATTTACATCCTCCTGGCCAGAAAGCAGTCACATTGCTGTACCTACATGCAAAGGAGTCTTACTACAAACAAAGGGGAGACTAGGTGCTGTGGCTCACACCTGTCATCCCAGCACTTTGGGGGGCCGAGGCTGGAGGATCACTTGAACTCAGGAATTTGAGACCAGCCTGGGCAACATGATGAAACTCTGTCTCTACAAACTACCCAGGCATGGTGGCACATGCCTATAGTCCCAGCTACTTGGCAGAGGTCAGGGGTGCTGAGGCAGGAGGATGGCTTGAGCCCTGGAGATCAAGGCTGCAGTGAGCCGAGATTGCACCAGTGCACTCCAGCCTGGGTGACAAAATGAGACCTTGTCTCCAAAAAAAGAAAAATAGAAAAAGAAAAAAAGAAAGGGAAGGATGGGCTGGGTGTCGTGGCTCATCTGGGTGTCATGGCTCCTGCCTGTAATCTCAGCACTCTGGGAGGTTGTGGCGGGCGGATCACGAGGTCAGGAGATAGAGACCATCCTGGAGAACATGGTGAAACCCTGTCTCTACTGAAAAAAAATAGACAAAAATTAGCTGGGTGTGGTGGCGCATACCTGTAATCCCAGCTACTTGAGAGGCTGAGGCAGGAGAATCACTTGAACCAAAGAATTGGAGGTTGCCACAAGCCGAAAGGGCACCCCTGCACTCCAGCCTGGCGACAGAGCAAGAGTCGGTCTCAAAAGAAAAAAGAAAAGACATTGGGAATAAGCAGCTGTCCCTACCACAGAGCTTTAAATTAGGGGTTGCTGGAAGACTCCCTGAAAGAAGAGGCAGAATTTGGCAAGATGAGAGGCCACAAGTGAACTAGGAAAGACAGCTTCTAGCTTCCAGCTCAATGCTTCCACCGTTTCCTGGGGCCATTGCCACGGGGACAGGACCACGGAGAAGTTCCTCGTCTCCAAACGCCCTGGCCAGGGCAGAAGGCAAAGACTGGAAAAATTTTTCTTTGAAATCTCTGCCAACGAAGACGTAGAGGAAGGGGTTGAGGCAGCTGTTGATACAGCCCAAGGCGAAGCTAGTCTGGAGGATGATGAACATCCGGGGGTGGTAGAGTTCCTTGAGGATCACACGTCGCCACAGATGGACCAACAGGACCATGTTAAACGGGGACCAGCAGATGAAGAAAGCGCTCACCAGCACCAGCAGCAGCCTCTTGGGCCAGTGGGCATGGACCCAGCCCTCCCTCAAGAGCTTGGCCCGGATGAGGTGGGCGCAGATACCTATGACTGCCAAGGGCCCCAGGAAGCCCAGCAGGAAGTGGCCTATGGTCACCACATTTTTTATCTCGAAGACCCCCTGAATCCAAGTCTGGGCAGTCTCATTCTTAGAGCTGAACTCCAAGTAGCACTGCGCACAGCCATTCCATTTTCTGGTCTTCCGGAATTTCAGGTGTGAAGAGCACAAGGCAACGGCCAGGAGCCACACCGCGATGGCCAGCGAGCTCGCCCGCTGCGCGGTGCGGCGGTTCAAGGCCCAGATGGGGTAGAGGACGGAGATGCAACGGTCCACAGAGATGAGGACGAGGAGGCAGTTACTGGCAAAGAAGGCGAGGAAGACAAAGGTGATGTAGAGTTTGCAGGCCCACTCTCCAAGGAGCCACTGCCTGGAGGCCACGTAATACGTGGCGATGGGCAGAGACAGTGACAGCATGAAATCGGCAAGGGCCAGGTGGAAGAACCAGACGGTGGACACCGTGCGGGCCATGCGGAAGACAGTCATCCATAGCACCAGCCCATTGCCCACCACTCCGACGACAAAGGACACAGACAGGACAGCCAAGGTCAGCGGGCGGAGGAACCCCACCTCGTCAGGCACGCATCTGGAAGCATTCATCTTCCTGCAACAGCAGTGATCGTGGGTCAGAGCCCCAGGTTGCCTGTCACTGCGGCCCTGGTCCCCTCCGAGACCCCACTCATGATTTCTCCATTCAAGCATTTTTATGGAATGTTTATTATTATTTTAGAGACAGGGTCACGCTCTGTCACTGAGGCTGGAGCCTCACAGCTCAGTGCAGCCTCCACCTCCCACCTCAGCTTCCTGGGGTAGCTGGGACTACGGGCACTTAGCACCATGCCTGGCTAATTAAAAAAAAATTTTTTTTTGAGACAGAGTCTTGCTCTGTCACTCAGGCTGGAGTGCAGTGGCATGATCTGGGATCACTGCAGCCTGTGCCTCTCAGGTTCAAGCAGTTCTCCTGCCTCAACCTCCCATGTAGCTGGGACTACAAGCATGCACCACCAGGCCCGGCTAATTTTTGTATTTTTAGTAGACAGGGTTTTACCATGTTGGCCAGGCTGGTCTCAAACTCCTGACCTCATGATCCACCCAGCTCAGCCTCCCAAAGTGCTGGGATTAAGGTGTGAGCCACTGTACCCAGCCTTAGACTTTTCTTGTAAGGGATGAGGTCTTGCTGTGTTGTCCAGGGTGTGGTCTTGAACTCCTGGCTTCAAGTGATCCTCCCACCTTGGCCTCCCAAAGTGCCGGAATTACAAGTGTGAGCCATCGAGCCCAGCCTGAATGCTTTTTATGACACAATAATACTGTTTTTTTTTTAGGACAGAGCCTCGCCGTGTCACCCAGGCTGGAGTGCCATGGCACGATCTCAGCTCAGTGGCAACAATAATATTGTTCTAAGTACCAGAGATAGCTCATGTAACAAAACAAGCCCTGGTGGAACTTATATCCCAGTGGGGGAGGTCAGAGTAATACATGATAAATCAACTCATGATATATTGCTTTATCAGACTCCAAGCGGTAGGCAAAAATAATAAATGAAGTGGAGGGGGCCAGATGTGGTGGCTCACGCCTGTAATCCCAGCACTTTGGGAGGCCGAGGTGGGCGGATCATCTGAGGTCAGGAGTTCGAGACCAGCCTGGCCAACATGGTGAAACCCTGTCTCTATTAGAAATACAAAAATTAGCCAGACTTGGTGGTGCGCACCTGTAATCCCAACTACTCAGGAGACTGGAGGAGAATCCCTTGAACCTGGGAGACTGAGGTTGCAGGGAGCTGAGATTGCACCACCGCACTCCAGCCTGGGAAACAGAGTGAGACTCTGTCTCAAAAAAAAAAAAAAAAATAATAATAATAATAATAATTCACCAGGTATGGTAGCGGGTGCCTGTAGTCCCAGCTACTCCGGAGACTGGGGCACGAGGATGACTTGAGCCCTGGAAGTCGAGGCTACAATGAGCCATGGAGAGCCCACTTCACTCCAGCCTGGGTGACAAAGTGTCTCAATAAAAATAAAACAAAAGCAATGAGGTGGAGGGCCTTTTGACTTTGGGTACTGTCAGCGTAACTTTCAGACAAATAGCCCACAGAGAGAAAAAATTATAAAATTTGGACAAAATATTAAAGATGGCTCCACTATTTGAAAAAATTGACAGCAGAAAACTGTCAATTCAGAACTGTATAATTTCTGAAAATATCTTTCAAAAATGGAGGTGAAATAAGGACGTTTTTAGGTAAACCAGATCTGAGATAGTGTGTGGCCTGCAGACCATGGGAATTGCTAAAGGAAGTCCTCTAGGCTGAAAGGAGTAATATCAAATGGTGACACATATCTACAGGAAGAAATGAGATCATAAAATGTTTCCTTTAAAAAAAAAATCAAGGTAAGGCCAAGTGCAGTGACTCATGTCTGTAATCCCAGCACTTTGGGAGGCTCAGGCGAGCAGAGCACTTGAAGTCAGGAGTTCGAGTCCAGCCTGGCCGAAATGGCGAAACCCCGTCTCTACTAGAAATACATAAATTAGCAGGACATGGTGGCACATGTCTGTAATCACAGGTATTTGGGAGGCTGAGGCAGGAGAATCGCTTGGACCTGAAAGGTTGCAGATTGCAGTGAGCTAAGATCAGGCCACTGCACTCCAGCCTAGGCGACAGAGTGAGACTCTGTCTCATTTAAAAAAAAAATGAAGGTAAGGAGAGACAGAAAGGCGCCACTGGTACATTAATTGGGGTTCTCAGGGAAGACCCCATTAAGAATGTAACACTTGAGCAAAGAGTTGGAGGAGGTAATGAAGTGAGGCACATCCGTATCTGGAGGAAGAGCCCTCCAGGCAGGACCAGCAGTCTGGGCAAAGGTCCTGAGGCAGGATGGTTCCTGGAATGCTCGAAGAACAGCAGGGAGGCTGGTGTGGCTGGAGCCAGGTGGGCCATGGGGAGAGAGGTGAGAGGTGAAGACAGAGAGGGAGGCGGGCAGACGGGCAGAACCCTGTGAGTCACAGTGCGACTCCCCTGGCCTTTCCTGGGAGTGAGATGGGAGTTACAGGAGACTCTTGAGCAGAGGAGGAACAATGTCTGACTTAGGTCTTAACAATCACTGTGGCTTCAAGGTGGAGACCAGGCTGAGGGGGTGGGATGGAAGCAGGAGGTCCGGAGGAGGCTGTTGCAGTAACCCAGGTGGGCAGTGATGGGGATGGGGACTGCGGGACTTTTGAGTGGGTGGAAGCCGGAGCTGCTGTGCCCTGGGATGGGGAGACGTCAGGGAGAGCCGGTTTGGGGTAAGACCAGGAGCTCGGGGTTGGTCACGCTGCCTTTGAAATGCCTGTAAGACATCCAGGGGAGACTTCACGTAGGCAGTGATACCAGCAGTGAGATGACAGGAGGGGGCCGGGCGCAGTAGCTCACGCCTGTAATCCCAGCACTTTGGAAGGCCCAGGCAAGTGAATCGCCTGAGGTCAGGAGTTCAACATGGCAAAACCCCGTCTCTACTAAAAATACAAAAATTAGCCGGGTGTGGTGGTGCGCGCCTGTAATCCCAGCTACTCTGGAGGCTGAGGCCAAATTGCTTGAACCTGGGAGATGAAAGTCGCAGTGACGTGATTGCTTTTCGCCATTGTACTCCAGACTGGGCAACAGAGCCCGGCTCCATCTAAAAAAAAAAAAAAAACAAAAACAAAAAAAAACGACAGCAGGGGTTTCTGGTTGGATACAGGCTTCAGGCTCGTGGGAGTCATTAGAATGCAGACGCCAGCCCGGCACAGTGCCTCATAGCTGTAGTCCCAGCACTTTGGGAGTTAGAGGTGCGAGGATCGCGTGAGCCCAGGAGTTCAAGACCAGCCTGGGCAACATGACGAGACCTTGTCTCTACAAAAAAATACAAAAATAATTTAGATGCTATTTATGGCTTTGAGCCTGAGAATGACCTCCATGGGTGAGGGGCAGACACAGAAGACACGTCTGGGGTTGAAGAAAGCTGGGACTTACACAGCAGACAGGCATAGGTCGAAGCGCTAGTTGAGATGCTGGATTATGGCTGTGTGATGATGGGCTTTCCCCCAACCCCAAGACTCAGTATGCTCATCTGAGATATGGGCGTAGAATCCCTGAATACCTCTGTCTCCCACTCCCCCAACCCACACATTCAATTCATCACAAAGCCCTGTCAATTTTGTCCCCAAAAACTTCTTGCCTCTGTCCACTTTGTCCTGTCTCCATAGCCCTATCATCCAAGCACCCAGAGTTGCAGCATTTTTTTTTTTTTTTTTTTTTTTTTGAGATAGGATCTTGCTCTGTTGCCCAAGCTGGAGTGCCGTGGCACAATCTCGGCTCACTGCAACCTCTGCCTCTTGGGTTCAAGCAATTCTCCTGCCTCAGCCTCCTGAATAGAGGAGTTGGGACTACAGGCCCCCACCCTGGGTGCATGCCCAGCTAATTTTTGTATTTTTATTAAAAATGTGTTTTTACCATGTTGACCAGGCTGGTCTTGAACTCCCGACCTCATGTGATTCACCCACCTCGGTCTCATAAAGTGCTGGGAGTACAGGCGTGAGCCACCAAGCCTGGCCCCCAGCTTTATATTCATCTCTTGGCAGCCACTCACCACCCCACAGCCAAAGTGATCCTTTAAATGCCCAAATCACATAACCCCAGTGTTTTGGGAGACCCAGGCAGGAGAATCGCTTGAGGCCAGAGCTGCAAGACCAGTCTAGGCGGCATGGCGTAACCCTGTCTCTACAAAACAAAAATGTGTTAGCCAGACAGGGTGGCTTGTACTGTAGTTCCAGCCACTCGGGAGGCTGAGGCACGAGGATCACTTGAGCCCAGGAGGTCAAGGCTGAAGTGAGCCACGATTGTGCCACTGCACTCCAGCCTGAGCTACAGAGTGAGACCCCGTCTCAAAAAATAAACAGTTAGGCCGGGCGCGGTGGCTCACGCCTGTAATCCCAGCACTTTGGGAGGCCGAGGCGGGTGGATCATGAGGTCAAGAGATCGAGACCATCCTGGTCAACATGGTGAAACCCCGTCTCTACTAAAAATACAAAAATTAGCTGGGCATGGTGGCACGTGCCTGTAATCCCAGCTACTCAGGAGGCTGAGGCAGGAGAATTGCCTGAACCCAGGAGGCGGAGGTTGCGGTGAGCCGAGATCGCGCCATTGCACTCCAGCCTGGGTAACAAGAGCGAAACTCCGTCTCAAAATAAAATAAAATAAAATAAAATAAAATAAACAGTTAAAACCAGACAATTACACTGTGGCTCTTCATTGCTGATGGGATAAATATGAGTCTCCCCAACACCGCTGTTGATGTAAATGCATCTAAAATTATTTTTATGTATTTTTTGCCTCTCCAGACTTCTCTTGCACCTTCCCCCTCTTCATGCACCACATCCCGGCTTCCCTACCTTTGCCTTCATTGCCAAGATTCTCGTTTCCCTCCCACCCCAGGGCCTTTGTACATGCTGCTCCCGCTGCCTGAAACACCCTTTCTTTCCTGTACTTTTTTTTTTAAACTCATTCCTGAGATGTCAGTGCAAATTTCACTTTCTCCCTAAAGCTTTCCCTGGCTGCCTTGACTGAAGCAGGACCTTCTTTACAAGCTTCTCTCCTATGAAGAGATGGTCACAGGCTGGGCACGGTGCTCACCACTGCACTCCAGCCTGGGTGCCACAGCAACATTCTGATCCCCACCTCCCAACCCCCCCAGAAAAGAGATGGTTACAGGCAACAGCAATTAGATCGTGTTTGTTGAATCATTTGATGATCACCCATCTGCCCCATTCATCTCTGACTTCCCTAGAGGCGAGGCTGGTGTGTGGCTGACCTCTGGAACTTAGCAGGCACTTGATAATAATTGATGAGTGATCCATTAAGGAGGACAATCTCTCCTTTGTCATCAGAGGATGGATTCATTCATTTAGTGTAAAATTATGCATTGAGCCCCAGTTGTACGCTAGTCACTATTCTAAGCACTGGGGATACCATGGTGACGGACATTCAAAACCTCTGCCCAGGGACGGCTCACACATGTGGCGTGAGAGCATTCTTCACCCAGAGGAGGTGGCCCAGAACTTTCTGCCCCTTTTTACTACCTCCTTTTTTTTTTTTTTTTTTTCTTGAAACAGAGTCTCACTCTGTTGCCCAGGCTGGAGTGCGTGGTGTAATCTCGGCTCACTGCAGCCTCCGCCTCTTGGGTTCAAGGGATCTCCTGCCTCGGCCTCCCAAGTAGCTGGGATTACAGGCACCTGCCACCACACCCAGCTAATTTTTGTATTTTTAGTAGAGACGGGCTTTCACCATTTTGGCCAGGCTGGTCTCGAACTCCTGACCTCAGGTGATCCGCCCACATTGGCCTCCCAAAGTGCTGGGATTACAGAGGTGAGCCACCCCGCCCAGCCCGCCACCTCCTTTTGTAACCCTGGAGAGTGCACTTCAACTCTCCTCGTCCCCAAGCCCCTACCCCATGGCTCCCTGAGACCCTCCCAACAAATCCCAGTCCCCTGTCACCGTGTGCTGTTCCGAGGGCCAGGGCAAGGTGAGGGGGTTCTGTCTGTCTCCGTCGTCAGTCCCAGGTGGCCGCCAGCCTCGAGCCCAAGTTAAGGGTAGGGGGCTAATGGCAGGAAGCCAGCTGTGAGTTGTGGAGCAGATAAATGTCCAGGAAAGAGCCTTGAGCAAGAGCCTCAGAGATTGCTATCAGACTTAAAATGTCACCAGATGTGGGCCCTAATAGGCCCCGTGGTCTGCAGGCTTGCAGGATAAAGAGGCGGGTGTCAGGGAGATCTTTTCACAAGGCCATTCCGATTCTCCTCCGCCCTCCCTTGTGCTAATGAAATTTGTTAAGAGATACAAAACACTTAAAACTTTTTGTGACTGGGGGCGGTGGCTCACGCCTGTAATCCCAGCACTTTGGGAGGCCGAGGCAGGTGGATCACCTGAGGTCAGGAGTTCCAGACCAGCCTGGCCAACATGGAGAAACCCCATCTCCACTAAAAATACAAAAAATATAGCTGGAAGTCATGATTGGTCCCTATAATTCCAGCTACTTGGGAGGCTGAGGCAGGAGAATCTCTTGAACCTGAAAGGCGGAGGTTGCAGTGAGCTGAGATTGAGCCACCGCACTCCAGACTGGGTGACAGAGTGAGAATCATCAAAAACAAAGCAAAACAAAACAATACAAATCTTCTTGGCACATAGTGGGCCCTCAAGCATTGTTAGTGCTTATTATTAACATTGCTATAGTTCTGCTTCGATTTACATCAGGAAAATGTCTGGAGAGATGCGTTCTTAGGTGACCCATCATTGTGCAAACCTCACAGAGTATGCTCACACAAACCTAGGTGGGAGAGCCTGCCCCACGCGTATGTCAGATGATCTAGCCCAGGCATCTAGGCCATAGGCCAAATGGGACCCAGGCTGGAGTGCAATAGCACTATCTCAGCTCACTGCAACCTCTGCCTCCCAGGTTCAAGCGATTCTCCTGCCTCAGGCTCCCTAGTAGCTGGGATTAAAGGCATGCACCACCACACCTGGAAATTTTTGTATTTTTAGTAGAGACAGGATTTCACCATGTTGCCCAGGCTGGTCTTGAACTCCTGGACTCAAGCAATCCTCCCCACTCAACCTCCTAAAGAAGGTAATTTTTTTTAAGGTGCCTCTATGCTTCCTGGCCTCAGTCTCTGTGTCATTTAATCCTCTCCTCATCCAGAAGATGGAAACATTTGGTCCTATTTTATATACTTTGGGGCAAGTGAGGCTCTGAGAGGTGGAGTTCTCAGGGCAAGTCAGAGCTGCTGCTTTCTTTTTCTTTTTCTTTTCTTTTTTGAGACAAAGAAATTTTGGCTAATTTTTGTATGCTTAGCAGAGCTGGGGTTTCACCATGTTGGCCAGCCTCATCTCGAAATCCTGACCTCAAGTCATCCACCCGCTTCAGCCTCCCAAAGTGCTGGGATTACAGGCATGAGCCACCGCGCCCGGCCAGAACTACTTC
This sequence comes from Sapajus apella, assembly GCF_009761245.1. Taxonomy (NCBI): domain Eukaryota; kingdom Metazoa; phylum Chordata; class Mammalia; order Primates; family Cebidae; genus Sapajus; species Sapajus apella. The sequence continues at coordinate 10,198 of NW_022439130.1, forward strand.
TTTGAATCATGAGCATGTGGTGTGACAGCTTCTGGATTGCATGACATTTTTCTTTTGCCTCAACCTAGAGCCAAAAGAATTGTCTGTTGTGACCAGGGACCACGTGGACTTCAGTCCTCAGAAAGGAGGATTCATGGAATGCATCTGTTTGTTCTGAGGGGGGTATTTTAAGTAACAGAAACCCTGACTCCAACTGGCTGCAACAATAGGGAAATTTATTAAGTCACTTGACACAAATGCCAGAGGTTGTTGGCATAACTAATAGTGAAGGAGTAGATTCAGCTGTTGCAGCAAAGACACAAAATAATCGTGGCTTCAATGAGCTAGGATTTGAAATCTCCCTTTTCACAACCTGGATGTAAGCATCTCCCGGTTGGACTAGGGACT
>NW_022439131.1:0-10582 GCF_009761245.1 Sapajus apella
TGTAAGCATCTCCCGGTTGGACTAGGGACTCCCTGGGGACACGGTGGCTTTCCATCACGGCTGCTGTGGCAGATGACACAAATGGCCCCAGTTCTACACGCCTTCCTGCGTGTGTGCTCCTTGGCAATGTCGCTTTTCAGGTTTTCCCATCAAGGGGTGGAGTCTCTTTCCTCACACCTTGAATCTAGGCCAGGCTTGTCACTGGCTTTTTGGCCAGTAGCTTGAGTGGTAGCCACCTTGTGCAAAGTTCTGAGCCTCTGCCTCATGCTTCTGTCTCTGGGAACCCTCCTCAGCCATCACATGAAAAAGCCAGCCTGCAGGATGATAAGAGCTATGTGGATTAGCCAGTGCCGCCACCCCGAGCCAGCACCCTTCCAGAAGCAGAATCACTTAGCTGACCCACAGATGCATAAAGGAGCTCAGCTGCAAGATGAGAAAACTGCTCAGCCGAGCCCAGCCCGAATCGCTGACCCACAGAAATCTTAAAAGGAGCCTGGTGTGGTGTCTCACGTCTATAATCCCAAAACTTTGGGAGGCTGAGACAGGAGGACTACTTGAAGCCAGGACTTTGAGACCAGCCTGGACAACATAGTGAGATCCCATGTCAACAACAAAAAAATTTTTTAATTAACCAGGCACAGTGGGGTATGCCTGTAATCCCAGCTACTCAGGAGGCTGAGGTGAGAGGACCACTTGAGCCTGGAAGATTGAGGTGGCAGTGATCACACCACTGCACTCCAGCCTGGGCAACAGAGCAAGACCCTATCAAAAAAAAAAAAAAAAAAAAAAAAAAAGGTCATGTTTTTAAGCCTCTAAACTTTGAGGGTGTTTGTTACACAGCAAGAGCTAACTGGTACATCTGCATTCTGGACAACAGAAAGAGGGAAATGGGGAAATGGAGGGCAGGGCCCTTCCATTTAAGGGCACTTCAGGGAAGTTACATTGATTGCTGTCATTTACATCCTCCTGGCCAGAAAGCAGTCACATTGCTGTACCTACATGCAAAGGAGTCTTACTACAAACAAAGGGGAGACTAGGTGCTGTGGCTCACACCTGTCATCCCAGCACTTTGGGGGGCCGAGGCTGGAGGATCACTTGAACTCAGGAATTTGAGACCAGCCTGGGCAACATGATGAAACTCTGTCTCTACAAACTACCCAGGCATGGTGGCACATGCCTATAGTCCCAGCTACTTGGCAGAGGTCAGGGGTGCTGAGGCAGGAGGATGGCTTGAGCCCTGGAGATCAAGGCTGCAGTGAGCCGAGATTGCACCAGTGCACTCCAGCCTGGGTGACAAAATGAGACCTTGTCTCCAAAAAAAGAAAAATAGAAAAAGAAAAAAAGAAAGGGAAGGATGGGCTGGGTGTCGTGGCTCATCTGGGTGTCATGGCTCCTGCCTGTAATCTCAGCACTCTGGGAGGTTGTGGCGGGCGGATCACGAGGTCAGGAGATAGAGACCATCCTGGAGAACATGGTGAAACCCTGTCTCTACTGAAAAAAAATAGACAAAAATTAGCTGGGTGTGGTGGCGCATACCTGTAATCCCAGCTACTTGAGAGGCTGAGGCAGGAGAATCACTTGAACCAAAGAATTGGAGGTTGCCACAAGCCGAAAGGGCACCCCTGCACTCCAGCCTGGCGACAGAGCAAGAGTCGGTCTCAAAAGAAAAAAGAAAAGACATTGGGAATAAGCAGCTGTCCCTACCACAGAGCTTTAAATTAGGGGTTGCTGGAAGACTCCCTGAAAGAAGAGGCAGAATTTGGCAAGATGAGAGGCCACAAGTGAACTAGGAAAGACAGCTTCTAGCTTCCAGCTCAATGCTTCCACCGTTTCCTGGGGCCATTGCCACGGGGACAGGACCACGGAGAAGTTCCTCGTCTCCAAACGCCCTGGCCAGGGCAGAAGGCAAAGACTGGAAAAATTTTTCTTTGAAATCTCTGCCAACGAAGACGTAGAGGAAGGGGTTGAGGCAGCTGTTGATACAGCCCAAGGCGAAGCTAGTCTGGAGGATGATGAACATCCGGGGGTGGTAGAGTTCCTTGAGGATCACACGTCGCCACAGATGGACCAACAGGACCATGTTAAACGGGGACCAGCAGATGAAGAAAGCGCTCACCAGCACCAGCAGCAGCCTCTTGGGCCAGTGGGCATGGACCCAGCCCTCCCTCAAGAGCTTGGCCCGGATGAGGTGGGCGCAGATACCTATGACTGCCAAGGGCCCCAGGAAGCCCAGCAGGAAGTGGCCTATGGTCACCACATTTTTTATCTCGAAGACCCCCTGAATCCAAGTCTGGGCAGTCTCATTCTTAGAGCTGAACTCCAAGTAGCACTGCGCACAGCCATTCCATTTTCTGGTCTTCCGGAATTTCAGGTGTGAAGAGCACAAGGCAACGGCCAGGAGCCACACCGCGATGGCCAGCGAGCTCGCCCGCTGCGCGGTGCGGCGGTTCAAGGCCCAGATGGGGTAGAGGACGGAGATGCAACGGTCCACAGAGATGAGGACGAGGAGGCAGTTACTGGCAAAGAAGGCGAGGAAGACAAAGGTGATGTAGAGTTTGCAGGCCCACTCTCCAAGGAGCCACTGCCTGGAGGCCACGTAATACGTGGCGATGGGCAGAGACAGTGACAGCATGAAATCGGCAAGGGCCAGGTGGAAGAACCAGACGGTGGACACCGTGCGGGCCATGCGGAAGACAGTCATCCATAGCACCAGCCCATTGCCCACCACTCCGACGACAAAGGACACAGACAGGACAGCCATGGTCAGCGGGCGGAGGAACCCCACCTCCTCAGGAACGCATCTGGAAGCATCCATCTTCCTGCAACAGCAGTGATCGTGGGTCAGAGCCCCAGGTTGCCTGTCACTGCGGCCCTGGTCCCCTCCGAGACCCCACTCATGATTTCTCCATTCAAGCATTTTTATGGAATGTTTATTATTATTTTAGAGACAGGGTCACGCTCTGTCACTGAGGCTGGAGCCTCACAGCTCAGTGCAGCCTCCACCTCCCACCTCAGCTTCCTGGGGTAGCTGGGACTACGGGCACTTAGCACCATGCCTGGCTAATTAAAAAAAATTTTTTTTGAGACAGAATCTTGCTCTGTCACTCAGGCTGGAGTGCAGTGGCATGATCTGGGATCACTGCAGCCTGTGCCTCTCAGGTTCAAGCAGTTCTCCTGCCTCAACCTCCCATGTAGCTGGGACTACAAGCATGCACCACCAGGCCCGGCTAATTTTTGTATTTTTAGTAGACAGGGTTTTACCATGTTGGCCAGGCTGGTCTCAAACTCCTGACCTCATGATCCACCCAGCTCAGCCTCCCAAAGTGCTGGGATTAAGGTGTGAGCCACTGTACCCAGCCTTAGACTTTTCTTGTAAGGGATGAGGTCTTGCTGTGTTGTCCAGGGTGTGGTCTTGAACTCCTGGCTTCAAGTGATCCTCCCACCTTGGCCTCCCAAAGTGCCGGAATTACAAGTGTGAGCCATCGAGCCCAGCCTGAATGCTTTTTATGACACAATAATACTGTTTTTTTTTTAGGACAGAGCCTCGCCGTGTCACCCAGGCTGGAGTGCCATGGCACGATCTCAGCTCAGTGGCAACAATAATATTGTTCTAAGTACCAGAGATAGCTCATGTAACAAAACAAGCCCTGGTGGAACTTATATCCCAGTGGGGGAGGTCAGAGTAATACATGATAAATCAACTCATGATATATTGCTTTATCAGACTCCAAGCGGTAGGCAAAAATAATAAATGAAGTGGAGGGGGCCAGATGTGGTGGCTCACGCCTGTAATCCCAGCACTTTGGGAGGCCGAGGTGGGCGGATCATCTGAGGTCAGGAGTTCGAGACCAGCCTGGCCAACATGGTGAAACCCTGTCTCTATTAGAAATACAAAAATTAGCCAGACTTGGTGGTGCGCACCTGTAATCCCAACTACTCAGGAGACTGGAGGAGAATCCCTTGAACCTGGGAGACTGAGGTTGCAGGGAGCTGAGATTGCACCACCGCACTCCAGCCTGGGAAACAGAGTGAGACTCTGTCTCAAAAAAAAAAAAAAAAATAATAATAATAATAATAATTCACCAGGTATGGTAGCGGGTGCCTGTAGTCCCAGCTACTCCGGAGACTGGGGCACGAGGATGACTTGAGCCCTGGAAGTCGAGGCTACAATGAGCCATGGAGAGCCCACTTCACTCCAGCCTGGGTGACAAAGTGTCTCAATAAAAATAAAACAAAAGCAATGAGGTGGAGGGCCTTTTGACTTTGGGTACTGTCAGCGTAACTTTCAGACAAATAGCCCACAGAGAGAAAAAATTATAAAATTTGGACAAAATATTAAAGATGGCTCCACTATTTGAAAAAATTGACAGCAGAAAACTGTCAATTCAGAACTGTATAATTTCTGAAAATATCTTTCAAAAATGGAGGTGAAATAAGGACGTTTTTAGGTAAACCAGATCTGAGATAGTGTGTGGCCTGCAGACCATGGGAATTGCTAAAGGAAGTCCTCTAGGCTGAAAGGAGTAATATCAAATGGTGACACATATCTACAGGAAGAAATGAGATCATAAAATGTTTCCTTTAAAAAAAAAATCAAGGTAAGGCCAAGTGCAGTGACTCATGTCTGTAATCCCAGCACTTTGGGAGGCTCAGGCGAGCAGAGCACTTGAAGTCAGGAGTTCGAGTCCAGCCTGGCCGAAATGGCGAAACCCCGTCTCTACTAGAAATACATAAATTAGCAGGACATGGTGGCACATGTCTGTAATCACAGGTATTTGGGAGGCTGAGGCAGGAGAATCGCTTGGACCTGAAAGGTTGCAGATTGCAGTGAGCTAAGATCAGGCCACTGCACTCCAGCCTAGGCGACAGAGTGAGACTCTGTCTCATTTAAAAAAAAAATGAAGGTAAGGAGAGACAGAAAGGCGCCACTGGTACATTAATTGGGGTTCTCAGGGAAGACCCCATTAAGAATGTAACACTTGAGCAAAGAGTTGGAGGAGGTAATGAAGTGAGGCACATCCGTATCTGGAGGAAGAGCCCTCCAGGCAGGACCAGCAGTCTGGGCAAAGGTCCTGAGGCAGGATGGTTCCTGGAATGCTCGAAGAACAGCAGGGAGGCTGGTGTGGCTGGAGCCAGGTGGGCCATGGGGAGAGAGGTGAGAGGTGAAGACAGAGAGGGAGGCGGGCAGACGGGCAGAACCCTGTGAGTCACAGTGCGACTCCCCTGGCCTTTCCTGGGAGTGAGATGGGAGTTACAGGAGACTCTTGAGCAGAGGAGGAACAATGTCTGACTTAGGTCTTAACAATCACTGTGGCTTCAAGGTGGAGACCAGGCTGAGGGGGTGGGATGGAAGCAGGAGGTCCGGAGGAGGCTGTTGCAGTAACCCAGGTGGGCAGTGATGGGGATGGGGACTGCGGGACTTTTGAGTGGGTGGAAGCCGGAGCTGCTGTGCCCTGGGATGGGGAGACGTCAGGGAGAGCCGGTTTGGGGTAAGACCAGGAGCTCGGGGTTGGTCACGCTGCCTTTGAAATGCCTGTAAGACATCCAGGGGAGACTTCACGTAGGCAGTGATACCAGCAGTGAGATGACAGGAGGGGGCCGGGCGCAGTAGCTCACGCCTGTAATCCCAGCACTTTGGAAGGCCCAGGCAAGTGAATCGCCTGAGGTCAGGAGTTCAACATGGCAAAACCCCGTCTCTACTAAAAATACAAAAATTAGCCGGGTGTGGTGGTGCGCGCCTGTAATCCCAGCTACTCTGGAGGCTGAGGCCAAATTGCTTGAACCTGGGAGATGAAAGTCGCAGTGACGTGATTGCTTTTCGCCATTGTACTCCAGACTGGGCAACAGAGCCCGGCTCCATCTAAAAAAAAAAAAAAAACAAAAACAAAAAAAAACGACAGCAGGGGTTTCTGGTTGGATACAGGCTTCAGGCTCGTGGGAGTCATTAGAATGCAGACGCCAGCCCGGCACAGTGCCTCATAGCTGTAGTCCCAGCACTTTGGGAGTTAGAGGTGCGAGGATCGCGTGAGCCCAGGAGTTCAAGACCAGCCTGGGCAACATGACGAGACCTTGTCTCTACAAAAAAATACAAAAATAATTTAGATGCTATTTATGGCTTTGAGCCTGAGAATGACCTCCATGGGTGAGGGGCAGACACAGAAGACACGTCTGGGGTTGAAGAAAGCTGGGGCTTACACAGCAGACAGGCATAGGTCGAAGCGCTAGTTGAGATGCTGGATTATGGCTGTGTGATGATGGGCTTTCCCCCAACCCCAAGACTCAGTATGCTCATCTGAGATATGGGCGTAGAATCCCTGAATACCTCTGTCTCCCACTCCCCCAACCCACACATTCAATTCATCACAAAGCCCTGTCAATTTTGTCCCCAAAAACTTCTTGCCTCTGTCCACTTTGTCCTGTCTCCATAGCCCTATCATCCAAGCACCCAGAGTTGCAGCATTTTTTTTTTTTTTTTTTTTTTTTTGAGATAGGATCTTGCTCTGTTGCCCAAGCTGGAGTGCCGTGGCACAATCTCGGCTCACTGCAACCTCTGCCTCTTGGGTTCAAGCAATTCTCCTGCCTCAGCCTCCTGAATAGAGGAGTTGGGACTACAGGCCCCCACCCTGGGTGCATGCCCAGCTAATTTTTGTATTTTTATTAAAAATGTGTTTTTACCATGTTGACCAGGCTGGTCTTGAACTCCCGACCTCATGTGATTCACCCACCTCGGTCTCATAAAGTGCTGGGAGTACAGGCGTGAGCCACCAAGCCTGGCCCCCAGCTTTATATTCATCTCTTGGCAGCCACTCACCACCCCACAGCCAAAGTGATCCTTTAAATGCCCAAATCACATAACCCCAGTGTTTTGGGAGACCCAGGCAGGAGAATCGCTTGAGGCCAGAGCTGCAAGACCAGTCTAGGCGGCATGGCGTAACCCTGTCTCTACAAAACAAAAATGTGTTAGCCAGACAGGGTGGCTTGTACTGTAGTTCCAGCCACTCGGGAGGCTGAGGCACGAGGATCACTTGAGCCCAGGAGGTCAAGGCTGAAGTGAGCCACGATTGTGCCACTGCACTCCAGCCTGAGCTACAGAGTGAGACCCCGTCTCAAAAAATAAACAGTTAGGCCGGGCGCGGTGGCTCACGCCTGTAATCCCAGCACTTTGGGAGGCCGAGGCGGGTGGATCATGAGGTCAAGAGATCGAGACCATCCTGGTCAACATGGTGAAACCCCGTCTCTACTAAAAATACAAAAATTAGCTGGGCATGGTGGCACGTGCCTGTAATCCCAGCTACTCAGGAGGCTGAGGCAGGAGAATTGCCTGAACCCAGGAGGCGGAGGTTGCGGTGAGCCGAGATCGCGCCATTGCACTCCAGCCTGGGTAACAAGAGCGAAACTCCGTCTCAAAATAAAATAAAATAAAATAAAATAAAATAAACAGTTAAAACCAGACAATTACACTGTGGCTCTTCATTGCTGATGGGATAAATATGAGTCTCCCCAACACCGCTGTTGATGTAAATGCATCTAAAATTATTTTTATGTATTTTTTGCCTCTCCAGACTTCTCTTGCACCTTCCCCCTCTTCATGCACCACATCCCGGCTTCCCTACCTTTGCCTTCATTGCCAAGATTCTCGTTTCCCTCCCACCCCAGGGCCTTTGTACATGCTGCTCCCGCTGCCTGAAACACCCTTTCTTTCCTGTACTTTTTTTTTTAAACTCATTCCTGAGATGTCAGTGCAAATTTCACTTTCTCCCTAAAGCTTTCCCTGGCTGCCTTGACTGAAGCAGGACCTTCTTTACAAGCTTCTCTCCTATGAAGAGATGGTCACAGGCTGGGCACGGTGCTCACCACTGCACTCCAGCCTGGGTGCCACAGCAACATTCTGATCCCCACCTCCCAACCCCCCCAGAAAAGAGATGGTTACAGGCAACAGCAATTAGATCGTGTTTGTTGAATCATTTGATGATCACCCATCTGCCCCATTCATCTCTGACTTCCCTAGAGGCGAGGCTGGTGTGTGGCTGACCTCTGGAACTTAGCAGGCACTTGATAATAATTGATGAGTGATCCATTAAGGAGGACAATCTCTCCTTTGTCATCAGAGGATGGATTCATTCATTTAGTGTAAAATTATGCATTGAGCCCCAGTTGTACGCTAGTCACTATTCTAAGCACTGGGGATACCATGGTGACGGACATTCAAAACCTCTGCCCAGGGACGGCTCACACATGTGGCGTGAGAGCATTCTTCACCCAGAGGAGGTGGCCCAGAACTTTCTGCCCCTTTTTACTACCTCCTTTTTTTTTTTTTTTTTTTCTTGAAACAGAGTCTCACTCTGTTGCCCAGGCTGGAGTGCGTGGTGTAATCTCGGCTCACTGCAGCCTCCGCCTCTTGGGTTCAAGGGATCTCCTGCCTCGGCCTCCCAAGTAGCTGGGATTACAGGCACCTGCCACCACACCCAGCTAATTTTTGTATTTTTAGTAGAGACGGGCTTTCACCATTTTGGCCAGGCTGGTCTCGAACTCCTGACCTCAGGTGATCCGCCCACATTGGCCTCCCAAAGTGCTGGGATTACAGAGGTGAGCCACCCCGCCCAGCCCGCCACCTCCTTTTGTAACCCTGGAGAGTGCACTTCAACTCTCCTCGTCCCCAAGCCCCTACCCCATGGCTCCCTGAGACCCTCCCAACAAATCCCAGTCCCCTGTCACCGTGTGCTGTTCCGAGGGCCAGGGCAAGGTGAGGGGGTTCTGTCTGTCTCCGTCGTCAGTCCCAGGTGGCCGCCAGCCTCGAGCCCAAGTTAAGGGTAGGGGGCTAATGGCAGGAAGCCAGCTGTGAGTTGTGGAGCAGATAAATGTCCAGGAAAGAGCCTTGAGCAAGAGCCTCAGAGATTGCTATCAGACTTAAAATGTCACCAGATGTGGGCCCTAATAGGCCCCGTGGTCTGCAGGCTTGCAGGATAAAGAGGCGGGTGTCAGGGAAATCTTTTCACAAGGCCATTCCGATTCTCCTCCGCCCTCCCTTGTGCTAATGAAATTTGTTAAGAGATACAAAACACTTAAAACTTTTTGTGACTGGGGGCGGTGGCTCACGCCTGTAATCCCAGCACTTTGGGAGGCCGAGGCAGGTGGATCACCTGAGGTCAGGAGTTCCAGACCAGCCTGGCCAACATGGAGAAACCCCATCTCCACTAAAAATACAAAAAATATAGCTGGAAGTCATGGTTGGTCCCTATAATTCCAGCTACTTGGGAGGCTGAGGCAGGAGAATCTCTTGAACCTGAAAGGCGGAGGTTGCAGTGAGCTGAGATTGAGCCACCGCACTCCAGACTGGGTGACAGAGTGAGAATCATCAAAAACAAAGCAAAACAAAACAATACAAATCTTCTTGGCACATAGTGGGCCCTCAAGCATTGTTAGTGCTTATTATTAACATTGCTATAGTTCTGCTTCGATTTACATCAGGAAAATGTCTGGAGAGATGCGTTCTTAGGTGACCCATCATTGTGCAAACCTCACAGAGTATGCTCACACAAACCTAGGTGGGAGAGCCTGCCCCACGCGTATGTCAGATGATCTAGCCCAGGCATCTAGGCCATAGGCCAAATGGGACCCAGGCTGGAGTGCAATAGCACTATCTCAGCTCACTGCAACCTCTGCCTCCCAGGTTCAAGCGATTCTCCTGCCTCAGGCTCCCTAGTAGCTGGGATTAAAGGCATGCACCACCACACCTGGAAATTTTTGTATTTTTAGTAGAGACAGGATTTCACCATGTTGCCCAGGCTGGTCTTGAACTCCTGGACTCAAGCAATCCTCCCCACTCAACCTCCTAAAGAAGGTAATTTTTTTTAAGGTGCCTCTATGCTTCCTGGCCTCAGTCTCTGTGTCATTTAATCCTCTCCTCATCCAGAAGATGGAAACATTTGGTCCTATTTTATATACTTTGGGGCAAGTGAGGCTCTGAGAGGTGGAGTTCTCAGGGCAAGTCAGAGCTGCTGCTTTCTTTTTCTTTTTCTTTTCTTTTTTGAGACAAAGAAATTTTGGCTAATTTTTGTATGCTTAGCAGAGCTGGGGTTTCACCATGTTGGCCAGCCTCATCTCGAAATCCTGACCTCAAGTCATCCACCCGCTTCAGCCTCCCAAAGTGCTGGGATTACAGGCATGAGCCACCGCGCCCGGCCAGAACTACTTCTTTGAATCATGAGCATGTGGTGTGACAGCTTCTGGATTGCATGACATTTTTCTTTTGCCTCAACCTAGAGCCAAAAGAATTGTCTGTTGTGACCAGGGACCACGTGGACTTCAGTCCTCAGAAAGGAGGATTCATGGAATGCATCTGTTTGTTCTGAGGGGGTTATTTTAAGTAACAGAAACCCTGACTCCAACTGGCTGCAACAATAGGGAAATTTATTAAGTCACTTGACACAAATGCCAGAGGTTGTTGGCATAACTAATAGTGAAGGAGTAGATTCAGCTGTTGCAGCAAAGACACAAAATAATCGTGGCTTCAATGAGCTAGGATTTGAAATCTCCCTTTTCACAACCTGGATGTAAGCATCTCCCGGTTGGACTAGGGACT
>NW_022439132.1:0-1730 GCF_009761245.1 Sapajus apella
AGCTTTTATTCTTAGTGGGGTTTTCCTTGTGGTAGCCAAATCGCTGTAGCAGTTGTAGGTCTCACATTCACATACTGCACCTTCGGGGAAAACAGACAGGTTTCCTTCCCCTAGTCATTGAACCAAAATCTCCAGTCTTAAGCATGATTGAATCAACTATGCTCTTGCGTCTGTCCATCAACCACCCCCTGTCATCAGATCCTGAGAAATAGTCAACCCTGTAATAAATGACTGCTAACCAGTGAAGGAAGAGTGGAATCGATGCTGGAAAAGCAACCACCTGTAATGCAGGATATGGACCAGTAGATAAGCATGGGGTGGGCAGCATGGATAAGGCTGGTTTGGATTAAAATAAAAGGTGACTCGGCCGGGCGCGGTGGCTCACTCCTGTAATCCCAGCAATTTGGGAGGCCGAGGCGGGTGGATCACGAGGTCAAGAGATCGAGACCATCCTGGTCAACATGGTGAAACCCTGTCTCTACTAAAAATACAAAACATTAGCTGGGCATGGTGGTGCGTGCCTGTAATCCCAGCTACTGAGGAGGCTGAGGCAGGAGAATTGCCTGAACCCAGGAGGCGGAGGTTGCGGTGAGCCGAGATCCCACCATTGCACTCCAGCCTTGGTAACAAGAGTGAAACTCTGTCTCAAAAAAAATAAAATAAAATAAAATAAAATAAAAGATGACTCTAAAGTTGTCATTTATGCCTTAAAATATGTTGTTGATATAAAAGAGAAATGTACTATATTTTGAAATGTTCAAATGTCAGGCCTTAAAGTCATTACCATAAAGTTCCTGACTGAGAGGGGTAGCTAACGCCTATAATCCTAGCACTTTGGGAGGCCGAGGCAGGTGGATCACCTGAGGTCAGGAGCTCGAGACCAGCTGGTCAGTATGGTGAAACTCTGTCTCTACTTAAAATATAAAAATTAGCCGGATGTGGTGTTGCATGCCTGTAATCCCAGCTACTCGGGAGGCTAAGGCAGGAGATTCGCTGGAACCCAGGAGGTGGAGGCTGCAGTGAGCCAAGATCACACCACCGCACTCCAGCCTGGGCAACAGAGGAAGGCTCTGTCTCAAAAAAAAAAAAGTGCCAGGCGCAGTGGCACATGCCTGTAGTCCCAGCTACTCGGGAGGCTGAGGCTGGAGGATCTCTTGAGTCCAGGAGTTCTGCGCTGTGGTGTGCTATGCTGATCGAGTGTCCGCGCTAAGTTCAGCATCAATATGGTGACCTCCCGGGAGAGGGGGACCACCAGGTTGCCTAAGGAGGGGTGAACCGGCCCAGGTCGGAAACGAAGCAGATCAAAACTCCTGTGCTGATCAGTAGTGGGATTGCACCTGTGAATCGCCACTGCACTCCAGCCTGGGCAACATAGCAATACCCCGTCTCTTAAAAACAAAAAACAAAAATAAAAAAATCTTTCCCTAACTCTTTTGGGCATCCCTGTTGCATTCCCATTGCCTATTTAATTCCCATACTTTTCGGGACATTTATTGAAAGAACCTGTCATGTAGCTTTGGAGTCTTTGGGAGCATAAACAACAGAATAGTTTCTTCTAGATATAGGTTAAAATGGCCCCCCAAGGTATCAGGAGCCAAAAATTATTGGTTTTGTAAGTGGTATAAGATAGAGAAAAAATGTGAGAAAAAGTTAGCAAAATATTGAGGGTAGTCGAAGAATCACAAAGACCATTGTAGAAGAAGTTATGCAAGGCCGGGCGCGGTGGCTCA
>NW_022439132.1:1830-10580 GCF_009761245.1 Sapajus apella
TCTAAGAATATGTAGCATTGCCAAGAAAATATAAAGAAAGTGACGAGGACAATAGCCAAATCTTTGAAGGGTTCTATGATGCAGTGGAAAAGAATGAAAGCAGTGCCTTCCATCCATTCTGTTTAAATATGCAAATTCCATCACACCACTAAATTCATATGTCCCATTACCTAGGAACAAATGCAACATCTTATTTATGTCTTTTTTTTTAAAGCAATTTTTAAATTGAGATATACTTCACACATAATCAATTTCTGCCATTTTAAGTTCATGATATATAACATTCAAAGCTGGTATGTTGCCTCAGGAGTCCTTTATTGCTCTCTCTCTCTCTCTTTTTTTTTTTTTTGAGATGGAGTCTCACTCTGTTGTCCAGGCTAAAGTGCAGTGGCGTCATTACAGCTCACTGCAACCTCCACCTCCCAGGTTCAAGCCATTCTCCTGCCTCAGCGTCCATAGTAGTTGGGATTACAGGTGTACACCACCATGCCTGACTAATATATATATATATTTTTTTTTTTAAAAGATGGGGTTTCACCATGATGGCCAGGCTGATCTTGAACTCTTGACCTCAGGTTATCCACCCACCTCAGTCTCCCAAAGTGTTGAGATTACAGGTGTGAGCCACCACGCCTGGCCCTTTATCGCTCTCTTAGAGAGTCAATGCTCTGTCTGTATTTCTAATTTTCTTATACAGTTACATATACAAAGAATGTTTATTAATGGCTTTAGGATAATGATTTGATGAAGATAAAGATATCAGTCACTTAAATGAGTTAAGTAAACACACAGAACAGTTATCATAAGGAGGGATTAATTTGAGGTAAATTTTGTAGGGAATTTGTGAAGGAAGGAGAGTCTAAAATCAGTGTTTCTTATAATATCATCTGAACATGTTGAGACTCTCCAAGGCCTTCGCACTTCCTGTTTCTTACTGTGGTCATCATATTTAACGTGATCATGCAATGGACATCCATTGCTTATGCCTGCTCATCACTCTTTTTTCTGGCAACAGCACCCATCTTCTCCCACTGGAAAACCACTTGTCTCACCTTCTCTGAGCCTGTGGCTTAGAATTGGTGGAGTGGGTGGGCACAAGATTCAGGCCTGGCCAATCCATTCAACAGTCACCTGATGCCTGTCACCCAAGCTGGGCCAACAGGAGTCTATCTAGGAATCTTGAGGAGACTACAGAAAACAGGCAGTGTCTTTCAGTTGAAGTTTTCTTTCTTTTTTTTTTTTTTTAAGATGGGGTTTCACCATGATGGCCAGGCTGGTCTTGAACTCCTGACCTCAGGTGATCCAACCACCTCGGCCTTCCAAAGTGCTAGGATTACAGGCGTGAGCCACTGCGCCCAGACTCAGTTGAAGTTTTAAAGCTGATTGAAAGCAAGCTTGTCCATCACAAGCCATCTTTGCCATCACATGGTGGCAGCCTTTCTGGAAATAAAGCTAATTCAGAGGAACCCCAAGCCAGGGATGGAGATAGATTCCTGATGACATCATTTGAGTATCTGGATCCAATCAGATCTACTCTTGGTTTTTTGTCATGTGAGTCAATAAATCCTCTTTATGCTTAATCCAATTTAAATTCAGTTTTAAAACTTACAACTCAGAGTCTTGGCTAACACCACCATCATTACCATAATCTGCATCACCATCCCTTCTCCTCCGTCTTGAAGTCAGAAGCAAAAGTCCACTTGCTTCCTGAAGCAGAACCTGAAGTGATTGCAACATTCAGCCAGGGGAGTGCCCACGGGAAGTTCAGGGTGGCAGTGTGGGGTGTGGTAGAGGAAGCTCTCAGGTGCTTCTGGAGTAGAGGTAACTCAAGGGCAGAGACCTGCCATTGAGACATCTGGCTGCCTCTTCCTGGAGCACTCATCTGTATTATTGCAGAACTCCCATTGCAAATGCTTTGTTAGGTACAGACTAAAATGTCTACTAAATGCTCAGCTGGCACCCTGGAGGTGTATAATCAGGAGCCATCATTCCTCTTTTTTTTTTTTTTTCTTTTTTTTAAGAGACGGGGGGCTGGGTGCAGTAGCTCACGCCTGTAATCCCAGCACTTTGGGAGGCCGAGGTGGGCGGATCACCTGAGGTCAGGAGTTTGAGACCAGCCTGGCCAACAAGGAGAAACCCCCTCTCTAAAAAAAAAAAAAAAGAGAGACAAGGTTTCACCATGTTGGCCAGGCTGGTCTTGAACTCCTGACCTCAGGAGATCCACCCACCTCGGCCTCCCAAGCCCCATCATTCCTCGTAAAGCTTCATGTTTGCATGCAAGCATTCATTTAAATAGCTCAGGCCTCATGATCATAATGCAATTCTAAACTCTTGTCTCAGGACCTGCCCAGTTTTGTGGATGCAAATATTGCCACTGAAAATAATCCAAAACCATTATCCAAGATTTTCCTTCAAAAGTACGATCAGAAACCCAGGGAGAGAATTGGTCTATTTCACTTACTCTATTGGATTAGGAATAATGAAAGGTGAAATAGCAGACACATTTCTTGTAAATCGAGATTGAAAGCTCAATAAGAGCATAGACCATGTTACTTTCTATTTTTTTCTTTCTTCTTTTTCCTTTTTTTTAGCCTGTCCCTTTCCTGCTGAATATTTTCTATTTATCATTGTATTTGTGGTACCCAACATGATGCCCAGCAAAAAATACTTGTGCGATTGGCCTAATAAATAAATGAATGAATGAAGCTTGAAAAGTTTAAAAAGGGAAGACCAGGCCGGGCGTGGTGGCTCATGTTTGTAATCACAACATTTTGGGAAGCCAAGGTAGGTGGATCACTTGAGGTCAGGAGTTCAAGACCAGACGAACCAACATGGCAAAATCCCATCTCTATTAAAAATACACAAATTAGCTGGGCATGGTGGCACCCACCTGTAATTCCAGCTACTTGGGAGGTACAAGAATCACTTGCATCCAGAAGGCGGAGGTTGCAGTGAGCCAAGATCGTGCCACTGCACTCCGGCCTAGGCAACAGAGTGAGGTTCCATCTCAAAAAAAAAAAAAAAAAAAAAAACGCGGTGGGGGAGGCTGAGGCAGGAGAATTGCCTGAACCCAGGAGGCGGAGGTTACAGTGAGCCAAGATCGTGCCATTGCACTCCAGCCTGGGTAATAAGAGCAAAACTCGGTCTCAAGAAAAAAAAAAAGGGAAGACCAAATGGTGCTCTCAGAGTCAGGTTCAAATAATATCTCTACGTTGTCTATCTCTGGTTTTCATGCAAAAGCAGATTACTTCTGAAGGGCCCTTTCCATTTCATCTATGGTTCTTCTTTTTCTTTTTTCTTGAGTGGGGTCTTGCTATATTGCCCAGGCTGGTCCTGAACTTCCGGGCTCATGTGATCCTCCTGCCACTGCCTCATGAATAGCCAAGATTACAGGTGCATACCACAATATGCAGCTCTATCTTGTGATTCCACTGCAGCCTTAACCGACTGACATAAAGGACATTGGCCATTTTTGCCCACCCAGTGTCCATTCCCTTTTTCTGTTAGGTCCCCCATTTCCTTTTGGGAAATCACCTCTTCTCACTGAATATACTCTTCTTAGTAGGGTGCATCTTGGTAAGCACCTCCCACCATGAAAGGTGAAGGAAACTATTTCCTTCTGTTTGCACCTGTAGGGACCAGTGTGACCTAAACTCCAGCAAGCAGATAGTCTCTCCAGTACTTGACTCTCGACCAAGTGACAAAAGGATGGAAGGGGTAGCTGGAAGTCATTTGTTTTGGTAGGGATGTTGCTAAGAGAAAAATTTCAAAGAAATTAAATTTAACAGAATTTAGCTGAGCAAATAATGATCCTCAAATTGGGCAGTCCCCATCCAGAACCAGAAGATTCAGAGAGATTCCGGCGCTGTCACATGGTCAGACAGGATTTATGAACAGAAAAAGGAAAGTAACATACAGAAAACAGAAGTGAGACACAGAAACAGTTGGAGCGGTTATAGCTCAGCATTTGCCTTATTTGAACACTGAACAGTTGGCTGCCTGTTGAGTGGTTTAAGAATGGCTTCTGTTATTGCCTGAGGCTTGGCTACTTATTTGATTTTTTTTTTTGTTTTTGAGATGGAGTTTCGCCCTTGTTGCCCAGGCTAGAGTGCAGTGGTGCAATCTGGACTCACTGCAAACTCTGCCTCCCAGGTTCAAGTGATTCTCCTGCCTCATCCTTCTGCCTGCCACCACGCCTGGCTAATATTTTTGTATTTTTAGTAGAGACAGGGTTTCACCATATTGGCCAGTTTGGTTTTGAACTCCTGACCTCAGGTGATCTGCCTGCCTTGGCCTCCCAATGCTCTGGGATTACAGGCGTGAGCCACCACGCCAGGATGGCCGGCTGCTTGCTACAAATACCT
This sequence comes from Sapajus apella, assembly GCF_009761245.1. NCBI lineage: Eukaryota > Metazoa > Chordata > Mammalia > Primates > Cebidae > Sapajus > Sapajus apella. The sequence continues at coordinate 6,195 of NW_022439132.1, forward strand.
GAGGTTACATCCTGTTTATGTATCTAGTTAGGTTTGTGTTTACTATCCAAGGAGAAACCTTTAGGTGGAACTTACAAGGAGGCAGCCTTAGGCTAAACTTAATTTAAAGATATGTTCCCCAGTTTCTGCCACAAATCTTTGTTGTGGTTCTTGCTGTGTAGCTCTCTGACGTTCCAGTGGCTCCTAACTTTTTCTAAGCCTGGTCCTCCGGCCTTCAGTCAAGTCTCTGAGCTGCTAATAACATTCCAATGAATTTGACTTCCCTTCTGTGTGTAAGTCAGCCAGCATTGACTTGCAGTGCATGCTACCAAGAACCTTATCTGACAGTGCTGACCAGCCGCTCCTCTAGCTAAATAACCTGTGTTTTTGTTTTATGTTTTTTGAGACAGAGTCTCACTGTGTCACCCAGGCTGGAGTGTAGTGCTTCTGGGTTCAAACAATTCTCTGCCTCAGTCTCTTGAGTAGCTGGGATTACAGGCACCCGCTACCCCTCCCAGAAAATTTTTTTGTATTTTAAGTAGAGAGGGGTTTCACTATGTTGGCCAGGGTCTTGAACTACTTACCTCGTGATCCACCCACCTTGGCCTCCCAAAGTGATGGGAATACAGGCGTGAGCCACCGCGCCCAGCCTATAACCTGGTTTCTTTTACTTCATTTCTCTTCCTATACAGCCAGCTATGCATAGCCTTTTTTTTTTTCCTGCCTCAGGTTTATTTGTACCAATAGCACAGAGGGACCCCAGCCCCATGCAGATGGCAGCCTGGGGGGGTGGGGTCGCACCAGTCCTTCTGTTCACACGTTGGCAGACAGAAATATCTACTCTGAAGGCTTTGTAGGGGCTTGGGCACCTTTGGGAGCCTGAGCTGGAACTGAAGCTGGAGCTGCAGCCTGGGCCCTGGTTTGATCCTTGGCCTTGGCCTTTGGCCGGCACAGCCTGAGCCCCTTGGCAATAGGGGCACGAGCACACTTCCCAAGCTTGGGGTGGGCAATGTAGGCAAGTCGATCTAACCTGTGGCTGACATACTTTGGGATCTTGGGCTTAACCTCCTTGGGCTTTACGAGGACCTTGGTAGCCTCAGCACATGCACGCATGGCCTTGGCCTTGTTGGCCTGCATCTTCTTTAGGTCCTTCTTGTTGTGCTTCTTGGTAAAGATCATGTTCCTCAGGAACTTGGGGTCCACTGCCTTAAGAGATTCATATCTTTGTGATCGGGGTTTCTTGATACCATTTCTGTGCCATTTTTGGAACTGGTTGTATGTGGTATGGTTCTTGGACTTGGCCATGTCTGTACCTAAGCCACGGCTCCTGATACACCTAGAACTAGAAGAGAAAGGGGGTGCATAGCCCTTTTAAAAATGCTGTACTGACAGCCTCCTTTAACACCCATTCCAAGCTATTGCTGTTCGTCCTTTTCACTCCCAGGTTCTATCTCCCTGAGATGAACACTGATAGGGTTGTTCCTCCCTTGTCTGCTACGATCCTTCTTTGTCTGTAACTGATTCCTCATCTCCAGCAATTTGACCTTGTGCTCTGGCCATTGTGATTGGTAAGATTTACCCATCTTCACCCTAAGGTAGGCCAATCAGATTTCTCTTTCTTGAGAGTGTAGAAGTTTGACCTCATGAATGTGAAAGTTGTAGGTTGCTGAGAGCTAAGCACCAGAAGTGGTTTGGTTAGGAGGAAGAAAGGTCCATAATTTTCTGGTCCTGAGGTTTAGGATTTTTCTGAGTGCCAACACTTCTCCGTCTTCAGGAGAGTTCTAGTAAATTTACCTTTCTTGAATAAGTTTTCTAAAATTGGCTTATGGTATCCACAACCAAAAAACCTTAATTAACACAGTCTCCATGTAGAAGGTTCTTTGGAGACAAGGCCAGATTTTTTTTTTTTTTTTTTTTGAGGCAGAGTCTCTCTGTCATCCAGGGTAAAGTGCAGTGGTGTGATCTCGGCTCACTGTAACCTCTGCCTCCTGGGTTCAAGCAAGTCTTGTGCCTCAGCCTCCAAAGTAGCTGGGATTACAGGCATGTGCCACCACACCTGGCTAATTTTTGTAGTTTTTCTAGAGATGGGATTTTTCCATGTTGGTCAGCCTGGTTTCAAACTCCTGGCCTCAAGTGGTCCACCTGCCTCAGCCTCCCAAAGTGCTCAGATTACGAGTGTGAGCCACCACATCCAGCCAAGGCCAAATTTTAATTCATTCATTCAGTTATTTGTTAATCAAACATTTATTGAGCATTTGCTATGTGACAGGCACATGGCAGGTGCTGGGAACCCAAAGATGAATTGGACAATCTCCTCAATTCTCCCAGCTTTTTGCCTAGTTGTAAGTATAAATGTATTCAATCAATCATTCATTCACTTAACAAGTAATTCATTTATTCAATGAATAATGACCAACACCCATTGAATATTATGTAACAGGTCTTGGTACTAAATGCTTTTCTTTCTTTTTTTTGAGACACAGTCTCGCTCTGTTGCCCAGGCTGCAATGCCGTGGTGTGATCTCAGCTCACTGCAACCTCTGACTCCTGAATTCAAGCATTTCTCTGCTTTAGCCTCCTAAGTAGCTGGTATTACAGGCACGCACCACCACGCCTGCCTAATTTTTATATTTTTAGTAGAGATGCGGTTTCACCATCTTGACCAGGCTGGTCTTGAATGCCTGACCTCTTGATCCAACTGCCTCAGCCTCCCAAAGTGCTGGGATTACAGGTGTGAGCCACCGCGCCCAACCTAAATGCTTTTCTTAATTCTCCAATTCTATGAGGTATGTCCCATTTTACAGAAGAAGGAACTGAGTCACAGAGAGGTTAGGCAGCTTTGCCTAAATCATAAGGATTCTAAGTGCTGAAACTGGTCTTCAATTATGTATATCTGACTGCAGAGCTCTTGCTTCTAAGCATTGTGTAACCTCCCTCTCAAAGGACCTCAAAGCAGTGTGACACATGCTTACACAGGTGTGTATAAAGTTCACAGAGGAGAAAGCAACTAATTTTGTGGGGAGTTTGGGGTTCAAAACAGGCTTCACAGTTGAAGTGGTTTGAGCAATCTTGACGGAAGAGAAGAGTTGTGTTTCTGGTGCCTAGCATATTACTTTGCATATGAACACTGTAAAATGATGATGAAGTAGCTAATGCATCTGGAAGGGGTTGTTTTCCAGTGTACATGGAGACTGGAGTGTTTCCAACTGCCTACTGCAGCATCATTTTCGTGATTTAGCAATGGCATGTGAAGTAATCAGACCATCTGTATCACTGATGCTCACAAAAGCCTGTAAGGTAAGTAGTACAGGTACACACTTTGTAAGATGAGTGAGGAAACCAGGGGTGAGTTTGCATGACTTGTCCAAGACTATACATGGTGAGTAAGTGGCAGAACAAGACAAGGGGCCAGTCCCGAAGGAGGGACTGGCTAACAAGATTCCTCTAATCTAGCCAGGCTCCTTTACTCCTCTTAGGCTGCAGTTTAGGTTTTGCTCTTTCCAGACTCTGCATTTGAGTTTCTGAAGGTTTCCTCAGAACACACTCCCCAGCCATCTCAGTTGCAGCTCTCCAAGACCCATCATCCTCCAAGATTTAGCTCATTGCACATCTTCCTCACAAGCCTTCTCCAAATTCATTCAGCTCACTGCCTAAGCTTCAGGTAAATACCGTAGCCCTGCTTCCATCCAGATTCCTGCCCTGAAAACTTTCTACATGGTTAAACTCATCACTGCCATTCGGCTTTCCTCATCAGAACTCCTGTTGCCTAATCTCTCCAGCCTTAGGTTGGTCTTTTACTGTTGTTTTCTTTGTATGCATATATCTTGGTTCTCACTGAAATGTAAGCTCCATGAAGCACAGCCATATGCTTCCTTTTTAGCCTTATACATACAGACATATATTCACTTTGGGATCAATAGTGTTTGTCAACCTCAAAGAGGATATGTGGGATGAACGATCCCACCTTCTGTTAGATTATTCAACTCCTAAGTCATGCAAAACTGATACTTTGTGTACCCCCTTTCTAAAGCTCCTGCAGGGTGGGGGAAGAATGCAGGGATTCTCATAGGTGCATTCAGCAATTACTAGTAACCAACACTTAATGAATGCTTACTAATTGTTAGGTCCTGTACAAAATACATTACATACATTAACTTATTAAATCTTTGTGACGACTATTACTATCCCCACTGAACAGATGAAGACACATAGAAGTCACTCAGCTAGTAAGTGGCACAGCTAGGATTGAAAGCTCAGACCGACTCCAGAGGCCATTCTCTCTCTTTTTTTAAATTATTATTTATTTATTTTATAAAGACGCGGTTTCACCGTGTTGGTCAGGCTGGTCTTGAACTCCCGGCCTCAGGTGATCCACCCGCCTTGGCCCCCAAAGTGCTTGGATTACAG
>NW_022439133.1:0-2236 GCF_009761245.1 Sapajus apella
TGTGTGTCTGTGTGTCTGTGTCTGTGTGTCTGTGTCTGTGTGTCTGTGTCTGTGTGTCTGTGTGTGTATCTGTGTGTGTATCTGTGTGTGCCTGTGTGGGTGTCTATCTGTGTGTGTCTGTGTGTGTCTGTGTATCTGTGTGTGTGTCTGTGTGTGTGTCCGTGTGTGTCTCTGTGTGTGTGTGTCTCTGTGTGTGTGTCTGTGTGTGTGTGCATGTGCATTCTCGGTGTTGACTTTGTTAGAGATAATAATGTCATTGTTGTGTTAAATATCAAAGTTCTTGCCCATGGAGATACCTACTGAAATACTCATAAAATAATAAAAAGCGTCTGGCATTTGCTTTAAAACACTCTAGGGGAAAAAAAGTAAGAGGGAGATAAATGAAGCAAGATTGACAAAATGCTGATAAATGTACAAGCATTTTGATTGATGAATACACATGGGTCCGTCAGGCTTTACTTTCCAAAACGTTTGAAATTTTTCTTTTTCTTTCTTGAGACAGAGTCTCACTCCGTCACCAGGCACCAGGGTAGAGTGCATGGCGCGATCTCAGCTCACCGCAGCCTCCGCCTCCCGGGCTCAAGCAATTCTCCTGCCTCAGCCTCCTGAGTAGCTGGAACTACAGGCGTGCGCCACCACGCCCAGCTAATTTTTTGTATTTTTTAATAGAGACAGGTTTCACCATGTTGGCCTGGGTGGTCTCAATCTTGACCTCCCAAAGTGCTGGGATTACAGGCGTGAGCCACCGTGCCCGGCCTGAAATTTTTCATAATAAAAAGTTTTAAATAGAGGCATCTTAATTTTAAAAGTAAATCTCCTACCAGTTGATCTATATTTAATGCAAGTCCAATAAGAAATCACAATAGGCCAGGTACAGTGGTACATACCTACAGCATCAGCTACTCAGGAAGCTGAAGCAGGAGGATTGCTTCAGCCCAGGAGTTTGAGAAGAGCCTGGGCAACATAGTGAGACCCTATCTCCAAAAAAGAAAAAAATCCCAACAGAATTCAATAAGCTGATTCTAAAATTGACATTAAAAAGTAAAACAAGATTCATACTCAAAAACTCCTGATACTTCTTCTGGAGAAGATTCTGGATGGGGACTAGCCCTGATATAAGAACATATTATAAAACAATAACAATTAAAACAGTGTGGTATTAATGCAAGAATAGAGCAAAGGGGAAAAAAAGGAATATAACAGAAAACGTAACAACAGAACCACACACATTTTAAAGATGAAACTGGGTGCCTGCTTCGCACATAAAAATCCGCCATGGCTGGATGAAGAATATAAATCTCAAAAGCAAAACTTTATAACTTTTGTCTTGAAACACACAAAAGCACTAATTACAAAAACATTCAACATTATTAAAATTAAGAACTTCTGTTCATCAAAAGACACCTTAAATAAAATTATAAAATAATAAGGGAGGCCAAGGTAAGAAAATCATTTGAGTCCAGGAGTGTGAGACCTACCTAGGCAACATAGCTAGACCCCATCTCAAAAATAAATTCACTAAATTGAAAAAACAAGTTAAAAACTGGGAGAGATATTCATAGCACATGCAACAGACAATGGATTTTCATAAAAAATGTAAAAAGAATTCCTACAAACCAATGCAGGACAATCCATTTTTAAAATAAATATGGAGACTTCTGGCCACAAAGGACTAAGATAGTCACTCCACTACAAACAACTAAAAAATGTGATGAAACAGCCGGGCGCGGTGACTCACGCCTGTAATCCCAGCACTTTGGGAGGCCAAGGCGGTGGATCACTTGAGGTCAGGAGTTTGAGATCAGCCTGGCCAACATGGTAAAATCCTGTCTCTACTAAAAATACAAAAATTAGCTGGGCATGGTGGTACACGCCTGTAATCCCAGCTACTTGGGAGGCTGAGGCAGGAGAGTCACTTGAACCCGGGAGGCGGAGGTTGTCGTGAGCCAAGACTGAGATTGCGCCACTGCACTCCAGCCTGAGTGACAGAGCAAAACTGTCTCAAAAAAAAAAAAAAAAGTGATGAAACAATGATTTTCAGAAATTATGCAAACATCTTGTGAAAGTGACCTGTGACCCAACAGGCAGCAGAGGACTGTGACCCTGAGATTGGAGCACTGCGATCCTCCTGGCTTTCTGCCTAGAGGCACGTTTCAGGCCATGGGACAGGAAACAGTCCCAGGCAAAGCAGCGACATCTCCCTGAGATAAAAATCAAAGGTCAGGGAAGCTGAAGA
>NW_022439133.1:2336-10580 GCF_009761245.1 Sapajus apella
TAGGGGCCGGCTCCGTGTCTCACACCTATAATTTCAGCACTTTGGGAGGCCAGGGTTTCAAAACCAGCCTGGGCAACATAGTAAAACCTCATCTCTACAAAAAAAGAAAAACATTTTTTTTTTTTGATTAGCCGGAGAAGTTACCAAGGGTCCGAAGCCTCACAAAGCCCTCCTGGTCTCTTCCCCTGGCTTTTAGTCCCTGAGCCCTTTATGAGGGGTAACTGGATGGCCCCTGGGGTTGATGACTAAGTTCATATTACCAAAGTCTCTACTTCTAGCCAAGACCTCAGGAGCCTTTCCTCTGAGGCCGCTCGTCCCAGCTCCTGACTGGCAGGCCCCAGGTAGACAGGCAGATACCCCTGCTCTCCTGGGGGCTGCCAGCCTCCCCAGGGCCCTCCAGACTCATCAAAGGGACAATGGCTTCCTTGGAAACCCAGGGGCATGTCCTCAGACACTCAGAAGCCAGTTTTTATCTTGTCTGTTTCAACTGCTAGTATACAGCAGCTTCTCCAGCTTCATGGTGCCATTCTTTTAGAGAAAAGAAGAAAGCTGAATAAAAACACGCTCCTATATTTATTGAGCACCTACCACGTGCGGGGGCCTGTGCTGGGCTCTGGTTTGCAGAGCAGAGTTTGCTGTGGCCCTTGTCCTCTCCTGGGATCTCACTGTAAGTCCTTCCTCTGGGCAGAGCCTAGCTCCAATGGGGTGTCAGAAAGACACACACATCCGCCTTGGCAGCGGTGCAGAGAGAGGGTGAAGCTAGAGGCAAGAAGAGCAGATGCAAGGCTAGGCTGCCTGTACCAAGCCCGGACCCTGACAGCTGGGAAATGCCGAAAGACCCAGTGCCTCGGTGGCCCTGCCTGCTGGATGGGGAACGGCCTGCTTTGGGGGCTGGTTAGGACTGTCACAACAGTGCCTGGTATACAATAAGCCTCAATAGATGACAGCCATGGCCCTTCCATCGTCTGAAGTACAGGAAACCGTGCAGAGGAGTCACTGCCGACGTCCAGGAGGGCACTGGTAGTCAAGTGCCAACGGAATCTGTGGGAGCACAGACAGGACAACTCCCTCCCGGCATTCCTCGTCAGACGCGGCCCCGGAGGTTAAAACGGCCACAGCAGGCAGGATTGAAACGTTCACACGGCCAGTTCTGCTAGGACGCAGAGCGGATGGCTCCTTCCCAGGAGGTGTCTCTCAGCACGCCCAGCACTGAAGCAGCACGTTGCAGCCTGTCAAGCGGATGGGACAGAGGCTCCCAGCTACAGGCCCTGGTTCTTTGGCAACTTTATGCCTTGAAAAGATGGCTTCAGAAGGAAGCTTGTTAAGCATGCAGAGAATCCCAAGCCAAGAAAGGAGCAAAAGGTCCCTGAAGGCCCTGCCAAGCTGAAATGCTCAGCTGAATCAAATGAGGCAGATTTGAACGGGGACAGACTGTGCAAAAGCCACTGACCCAAGACTGGAATGAGGAGGTCTGACTCAGCAAAAGCAAGTGGGACAACACTGGGGGTTTGTTCCTAGTGAGCCCCGCACAGCCTGTGAGGAGCCCAAAGCCCGAGCGTGCCCCAGGAGCTTCCTGTCACTCCTGCAGGCCCAGCCTCCCGGCAGCCAGGAACCAGGACTCTTCCCAAGTGCCACTGTTCAAGAGCTCAGAAGGACAGGACTGAGCGCAGCACAGAGAGGCCCAGTGTTTCTCACTCCCCAGACGCTGGCCCCCAAACACATCATCCAGATGGATGTGGGTACATTTCTGGATGAATCCAACTCCCCAGACTGAGGCACTGTTCACACCAAGCTCAAACCCAATAGACTTGGATACCAAAGGACACTGTATATACAACATAACAAAAAGAAAAAGGAAATTTGAATGAGGAGGAAATAAGAGTAGGGGAGCAGAGGAAGCCTGGAGAAGGTTAATAAAGAAAAGACCTTGGGGTCTTTTGAAAGCCTCTGCTGTGCATTGTGACTCTAAGGAGGGGCTGGGAGCAGCAGAGGTATGGTGGGCCACAGTCTCCCCTGGCACCAGGCTGCAAGAGGAGGAAGAGAACAGTGAAGGAAGAACCTGCCTCCAGCTCTGCCCGCATTTCTCTGCACAAGCAAGCCTCTGGGAGGGTGGGGTGGACGTCGCGTCCACCTCACCCTCCCACTCACTTCTCACACTTGTAAATCTGGAGTTGGCCAAACAGCTTCACCGAAACAGCCCTTGACACGTCACCAGTGACTTCCAAGTCCCCAAAGCCGAGGCACACTTTTTCAGTCTTGGTCTCCTCTGACCCCTCAGCCTCACGAGATGCCACTGCTGCTGCACATGACCTTGAAATAGCCTCTGCTGCAGCTTCTCCAGGCCAGCCATCTCAGGATTTCCGTCACTATGGGCACTTCTGCCCTATGACCTCTGCAGCTTTGTCTGGCTCTACTAGGCACAGTGGGTGAAGGCCTGTTCTCTCTCATTAGTTTCTTTTTTTTTTTTTTTTTTTTGAGACGGAGTTTCGCTCTTGTTACCCAGGCTGGAGTGCAATGGCGCGATCTCGGCTCACCGCAACCTCTGCCTCCTGGGTTCAAGCAATTCTCCTGCCTCAGCCTCCTGAGTAGCTGGGATTACAGGCATGCACCACCATGCCCAGCTAATGTTTTGTATTTTTAGTAGAGACAGGGTTTCACCATGTTGACCAGGATGGTCTCGATCTCTTGACCTCGTGATCCACCCGCCTCGGCCTCCCAAAGTGCTGGGATTACAGGCTTGAGGCACCGCGCCCGGCCCTCTCTCATTAGTTTCTAATTCCTGGGCAACCTCATGCACTCCTACGGCTCCAGTTGCCATCCAGGAGCTGATACCTCTAACATGTATCTTTCCATCCCAAGCGGTAGGCTCTCTGCCTCCTGGCACAGCTCCTTGACATCCTGACCTCAGCAGCACATCCAAACGTGACTCCAAATATTCGCCCTCCACTTGGTTTTCCTCCCCATTGCGTTGGTATAACCAGCGGCTCCACCGCACACGCCAGACGCTGCAAGGCCACCCCGCCCTCGTTCTCACCTTCATCCCCACATCCAAGCCAACTCCAAAACCAGCCCATCCAGCACCACAATGCGTGTCTCAGCTCGGCCCGCTCTCTCCGCCTCCACGGCACCCCCTGTGAACCGGCCATCCCCATCGCTGGCTTGGATGACTGCAGCAGCCTGTTACTGTGCCGTTCAGAGCTTCTTCCCTCCAATCTGTTCCCACATGTCCTTCCTTCAGGCCCCACAAGGGCTTCCCAAGGCCTCAGGATGAAGATCACTCAAGGTCACGGCCACAGGCCCTGTCCCGACCCGGGCCCTCCACTCCTCCCCAGCACATACTGTACCCTGCTCATCCTTGCTCCACCACACCTGGTTTCTCCGGTGGAGCACACTCCGTGACTGGATCTGGCCCACGTGCTGCACCCTCCCCAGCACCAGCGCCTCTCCCAGCAGCATTCCTCACAGGGAAACTCAGCATCTACGTGTGATCGTTCCACTCACAGCCACTCCCCACTAGATGCTAAAGTTGATGAGTTGGGGACAATGCCTGCTCTGACTAGCATTGAACCCCCAATTCCTTTTTTTTTTAAAAAAAGAAGATGGGGTTTCACCATGTTGGCCAGGCTGGTCTTGAACTCCTGACCTCAGGTGATCCACCCACCTTGGCATCCCAAAGTGCTAGGATTACAGGCGTGAGCCACCGTGCCCGGCCTGAACCCCCAATTCCTAACACATGCCCGCCACAGTTGGTGCTCAACATTTATTTCTGGACGAAAAAACACTGGCATATACAAAGGGAAGTGCAGATGGTGTATCAGCCAGAGTTCTTTTATATTAGGAGATTTATTTTAAGGGCTTGGTCACATAATTGTGGGGGCTGGCAAGTCCAAAATCTGTAGGGCAGGCTGGAGACTCGGGCAGGATTTCTGTGCTACGATCATCACACAGAATTCCTTCTTTTCCAGAAAACTTCAGGTTTTTTTTCATTCTTAACTTCTTCTGCCAGGCATGGTAGCTCACGCCTGCAATCCTAGCACTTTGGGAGGCTGAGGCAGGAGGACTGCTTGAGCCCAGCAGTCTGAGACCAGCCTGGGCAGTGTACTAAGAATCCCATCTCTTAAAAAAAAGTTTTTAATCAAAATCAGCCGAGTGTGGTGGCACACACCTGTAGTCTCAGCTACTCGGATGGGAAGTGAGGTATGATGGTGTCACTGCATTGCAGCCTGGGCAACAGACTGAAATCTTGCCTCAAAAAAACAAATAAATAAACAAAATTAAAAAGTAAAAAGTAAATGTAAAAAGGTGAATGGGTGAGGCTGACCCAAATGACTGAAGGTAATCGCCTTCACTTACAGTCAACATCTTGCAGTTGTCAACAGATGTGATTAATAGTTACAAGTATATAATAGTTTCGCAGCAATGTCTATCTAGATTTTTGACCGAACACCTGGCCACGATAGCCTAGAAAATTGACACATAAAATGTAACCATCACAGATGGCCTCCACCCAAGAGGCCAACAGTGGAATAAGAACACGATAAGCTAATTTTCACATGTTGAAGGAAAGCCCAGCAGAGACACTCTATGAAGTTAGAGGGGTAACTGAGGAGACCTCAACTCTGGTTTTTGGGGGCTCTGGTCCCCGGGGCCAGAGGACTCAGCCAGGATTACAGGCGGAAGCATCAGAAGGGGCCCCCCATTGTGAGGTCCGTGTGGAATGCTCAACTCAGACTGACCCCAGCCCTAGCTGGTATTTTTCCCCTTCCCCCTCCCCACGCTCTACCAGGAGTCTGCCATCTAGCCTGTACCTGAACTTTGCTATCTCTCCCTGGCCCAAAAAGAGGCTTGAAGAGAACAGCCACAGAGCCAGTGGAGGTCCTGAGGACATGACCTCACTCTGTACTCAAGGTCAGGCCCATAGAGTTCTCTGTAGGTAGCTCCAAGAGAAGGGGAGCCTCATGAGGACTGGGTCCTGAGTTCTTAGAACCAAGTGAGGAATGCAGTCTTGGGTTCTTGAAGAACCACATTCGGAAAAATTCAAGGAGCTAGACAACAGAGATCCAAGTGCAGAGAAGGCACCAATGGGGGATTTGGAATAGGTAACCCTGAGTCACCAGAAATGGAAACTCCAAGTTGCAGAGAGCTCCTGGACCAACAGGAAGATAAAGACGCTGAGCACCTGGGCCAGAAGAAATCGTGGGCCAGTGTCCAGGCCTTGAAGACACCGCATCCCGGGAGAAGGCTGAGAGGCTAAACCCAGGTATGTGCAAGATTGTAAGGAAGGGGCACCCCGGCCGGGAAGGTGGGGTGGTGTTTTCATCCAGCAAGCATTTACTGGCTACCGACATGCATCGTACCAAGCTCTTTGCTGGCCACTGGGGATTCCAGGAAAGCGGCACAATCCCTGACCTCGCTGTAAAGCCCGTGGAGAGCACTGAGGAGCGAGCACTGACTGGAACCAGGGGGAGCCTTAGGACACAGGACACAGCTGCTGGGGAAGCCCAGCGGGCGGCAGTTAACTTGAGGTTGGGGAGAGGAAGCGTCACAGGAGAGGCACCTTGAGGATGAAGTTGGCCAGACAGAGAAAGGGTCAGGACATTCCAGGCCGAGGCAAGACCTGTACACAGGCCTGGTGGCATGGAGAGCTCAGTGTGTCAGAGCAGAGAGGGCCAGGAGGAGGCCATGGCCTCTGACCTCACAATACCCAGCCCGCTGGGCCAGCCTTGCAGACTCTGCACCTCCTTCAGCCCGGGCAAGGCCCGGGGCCCTGGGCAGCCTCCAGGTGCAGGACCCTCCCACGGGCCACACCCTTCCCGCCGCCCCGGGGCATGTCTCTACTCACCAATTATGAGGGGCTTCGGCATCAGATAGAGAGGCTGGTGCGGGAAAACGAGGAACTCAAGAAGCTGGTGCGGCTCATTCGGGAGAATCACGAGCTCAGGTCGGCAATCAAGACCCAGGCAGGTGGGCTTGGCATCAGCGCGTTCACGAGTGGGCTCGGTGAGGCGGCAGCAGGCCTTCCCACGCGCCAGAGCAATGGTAAGACGCCTGGGTCCAATGAGAGTGGGCAGGGAAGTGGGGGACTGCACCGGACAGGAGAGGTCTCGGGAAGTCATGGGGAAGTCCTCCTTGCCCTCTCTGCTCTAACGTGCTCAGCTCACCATACACTGTGCTTCCTGCCCTGGAGAAGGCTGCACTCCCTCCTGCCCGTGGCGGACCTCTCCACAGGTGCTCAGAGCCCACCCACCCCTGCAATGACCTGCCTCCATCACAGCCCAGTAGCCTGCCCTCCCTGCCTGGCCCTCTCCTCTGTCCACCATCAGGTGTAAGATCTTCCTCCTTCCCTGAGAGGACAACTCTGCTCTTTCTGGTCTCTGCCTATTGAAGCCTCTAGAGCTTGGCAATGAACCCCGACAGTGCTGCTCTAGAATGGCCACAATGGCTTCCCAGGTGCCGCGTCCTTCTCCACGTCTGCATGGCATCTGAGGCTCACAGCCTTGCTCCAAGCCCCTCTTTCTGAGTTCCCAAGCCAGGCTGTCCACCCACTTGGCTCATCTTAATCGAGGCTGCTCCCAGGGTCTGGGTCCAGGCCCCGTCCCTCCACCCTCAGCCAGCCCACCCATGGTGCAGCTTCCACACCCCACTAGAAGTCAAGATCCCCTCCAGATCCTCCAGGCCCAGTGAGTCACTGGAACTTCGCTCACTCCAAACTAGACATGTTTCTGACTGATACCTTCGGTCTTTCCAGTGGTTAACGTCCCTCGGGCTTGTGCTCACTCCCCTCCTGCCTTAATTCCCTGCTCCCTGCCCACTGGGTTCCCTGGCATCCAACCTGAACGTAGCATAGAGCTGGTCTTCAGTTCCCCTTACTGATCACGAGCACACAGACCCCTCTAGTTTTAAATGTTACACCTCTAATGACACAGACACAACAGACAGGGTAACAAAAATAATACTCATGGGGCCAGGCACAGTGGCTCACGCCTGTAATCCCAGCACTTTGGGAGGCTGAGGCGAGTGGATCATCTGAGGTCAGGAGTTTAAGATCAGCTTGGGCAACATGGCGAAACCCTGTCTCTACGAAAAATACAAAAATTTGCCGGACATGGTGGTGTGTGCCTATAATCCCAGCTACTCAGGAGGCTGAGGCAGGAGAACTGCTTGAACCCAAGAGGTGGAGTTTGCAGTGAGTCAAGACGACACCACTGCACTCCAGCCTGGGTGGCAGAGCAAGACTCCAACTCAAAAACTAATAGGCCTGGCACAGTGGCTCACACCTGTAATGCCACCACTTTGGATTGCCTGAGGTCAGGAGTTCGAGACCAGCCTGGCCAACATGGTGAAACCCCATCTCTACTGAAGATACAAAAATTAGCTAGATGCAGTGGCAGGCACCTGTAGTCCCAGCTACTTGGGACGCTGAGGCAGGAGAATAACTTGAACCCGGGGGGTGGAGGTTTCAGTGAACCGAGATCAACTGCACCCCAGCCTGGGTGACACAGTGAGACTCTGTCTCAAAAAATAAAAGGAAATTTCACTGTTCACTAGGCATGGTGGTACATGACTGTGGTCCCCGCTATTTGAGACTGAGGTGGGAGGATCCCTTGAGCCCAGGAAGTGGAGGCTGCAGTGAGTTACTGCCGCTTGGGCAACGGGGCAAGACCCCGTCTCTAATGAAAGAAAGGAAAGGGGAAAGGGACGGAGAAAGAGAGAGAAAAGAAAAAAGAAAGGAAAGGAAAAAAGAAAACTTCCTGTTTCTAGACTCTGGTTTCATACTTCCAGGCTAACCAAGCAAGCCCTCACCTCTCAGGTTCCATTCTTAAGGGAATCCTTGGACCACTTCAGATCTTCCAGCTCCCAGATGGTCAAGCTTTGAGGGTTAGGGAAGACTTTCTGGAGGAGGTGAGCCCAGCCAAGTGGTTGTGAAGGGGAAGGAACATGCCACACGTAGAAGAGACTTGTACAAACGCCTGGCCCTGGGGATTGCAGGAATAAGAAACAGACGTGCGATTAAAGCCCCAACTCGTGTGTGTGTGTGTGTGATGTGGGTGTGGGTGTGTAGTGTGTGTGTAATGTGTGTGTGTGTAATGTGGGTGTGTGTGTGTAATGTGTGGGTGTGTACTGTGTGGGTGTGTGAATGTGGGTGTGTGTGTAATGTGGGTGTGTGTGTAATGTGGGAGTGTGTGTGTGGGTGTGTAATGTGTGGGTGTGTGTGAATGTGTGTGTGTGTAATGTGGGGGGTGT